>NC_046003.1:6556200-6588700 GCF_010909765.2 Amblyraja radiata | reverse complement strand
GCAGCTGCAGGTTCGTGTGTCTCCCCGGGCCACACCCTAACTCCCCCGGTAACCACGTCACCTCCGGCTACTGGAGCCTGGACTCTCCACTGGGCCTGAGCTCAATTCTACTGGGTCCTAGTACCCGTCTGCCCAGCCTTGCACTATTATTCCATAATACCACATCTCCCTTTCTTTGAACAAAGGGTGGACTACCATTGTCTCTGCAGGTCTTAAGGGGTTTATTCTGCCCTTTTGCTGGAAGACCTGACCCTGATTCACGCATGCAAAATAGAAATAAAGTAACTTACGCGTTACCACACTGTGAACTATTACTTTAGCAGGCTGTGTTCTTCAAACTTACTCTCTCAGGTTTCAGGTAAATGTACCAGGTTTACAGAACAATTTCACAAATCAAGTCTCTTCGGCTTTCTAACCTCTCTCCCACACCTGGTCCGCACAGTCTCTGTGGTGGGGCCCTCTCTGCTGGGTGATGTTGTCACTGGTGGAGCTGGCTCTGGTGTAGGTGATCTTCACCCACCGGTGGCTCATCAGCGTCGACTACCCCACTGTTGGCCTGCAGCGGCACCAAGTGCTGCCGGTTCCGCCTCAGTGTGCCCTGAGGCACCTGGACGATATAAGAGCGAGGGGTATTGTGTGTAGATAGTACTTTGCCCTGGACTCGTGCATCGGTGATCCACACATCCTCCCTAGGTACGAGCGGCTCCAGATTTCTCGCTCCGTGCCTCTTGTCGAAGGATCTTGCGTCGTTCCTCCTCTTCTCCCTTTCTTTGGCCCCCAGCGCGTTGTAGTCAGGCAAAACTGGATTCAGCAGGGTTGGAAGGGCAGGAACTGTAGTGCGGAGGCGGCGCCCCATCAACAGCTCGTTCGGGCTATAGCCGTTCTGTAGAGGGGTTGCTCTGTAGGCCAGCAATGCAAGATATGGGTCTGACGCCTTTGTTAGCAGGTGTTTCACGGTTTGTACCGCGCGTTCCGCCTCCCCATTGCTCTGAGGAAACCTGGGGTTGCTCGTGATGTGCACAGAGCCATACTCTGCTGCAAAGGCTTTAAAGTGGCTACCTGAGAACTGGGGCCCATTGTCACTTTTCAGAAATTCACCAATTCCATGACGAGCAAACATGGATTTCAGGTGTTCCACCACATCTGTTGACCTTGTGGGTGACAGCAGCGCAACTTCCACATACCTTGAGAAATAATCTACTACTAGTAGATAAGTCTTGCCTTTCAGCGTGAATAGGTCAGCTCCCAAGGTTTGCCACGGCCTGCCTGGCATCTCCGTTGGCATCAGCGGCTCTTTGACGTTCCTTCTCTCTTGGATGCAGGTTCTACATTTCAGCACCATGTCATTCAGCTGGCCGCTGAGTCCTGGCCACCATACCGTCTGTTTGGCCCGGCCCCTGCACTTTGTCACCCCCAGGTGTCCCTCATGTAGTCCCTGCAGCACATCACCTTGTAAGGCTGATGGGATGACGAGCCTCGTGCTCCGCAGCAGCAGCCCATCGTGCACAGTCAGCACTGCTCTATCAGCCCAGTAATGTCTCAGCACTCCCAGCAGTTGGCTTTTGTCGGGCCAGCCGTCTGTGCAGTACTCCATTAGGGCAGAGCATGCGCTGTCTGCCTGCAGGTGCTCACGTAGGCTGCTCAGATAATCTCCACTGACAGGAATGTTGCTGATGACAGAGTCTACATAGATGTTGGTGTCCTCTAATAGGCTTGTGTCTGTGTGTGTTCTTGCGGCTCTCAGAGGAGCACGAGATAAGGTGTCGGCTGTCCACAGGCTTTTGCCAAGGACATGCTCGACTGTATAGTTGTACCTCATGAGTCTCATCCTAAATCTTTGGATTCTTGGTGGGAGGTCATCCAAAGCTTTCCCTCCCAGCAGACTCACCAACGGCTTATGGGCAGTTTCCAGCTCGAATGGTCTTCCCAGGATGAAACGGCTGAACCGTTCACATGCCCACGTTGCAGCCAATGCCTCATTCTCTACTTGAGCATAGAGCTGCTCTGTTGGTGTCATTGACCTGGACGCATATGCCACAGGTGACCACATGGCATCGCTCTTCTGCAGCAGGACTGCCCCCAGGCCAAAGGAAGAGGCATCAGCAGAGATCTTTAGAGCACTGTTTGGGTTGTATAATGTGAGCACTGGTGTGGATGACAGCTCTGTTTTTAACTGATCAAAGGCGGCCTGCTGCTCTGTCACCCAGTACCAGTGGTTCTTCTTGGACAGCAGGTCTCGTAGCACTGTCTTTTTCAGCCAGGATAGGCAAGAAGCGGCCCAGCTGATTGACCATGCCCAGAAAACTCCTGAGTTCGCTGACATTTTTGGGTGCATCCATCTCTTGTACTGCTCTCGCCTTCTCTGGATCTGGCTTCACTCCATCTGCTGAAATCACATGACCCAGGAATTTGACTGTGTGGCGTGTGAGCTCACATTTGTCCATGTTGAGCGTAATGCCGGCCCGTTGTGCCTTCTTTAGCACCGCTTTTAGCCCCACATCATGCTCCTCCTGCGTCTGTCCCCAGACCAGGATGTCATCCATGTGACACAGTACCCCCTCCAGGCCACCGGTCACTTCTGTCATCATCATCCTTTGAAAGTGCTCGGTAGCTGATGCTATGCCAAAGGGTAGACGGTTGAAATAGTAGCGCCCAAAAGGCGTGATGAAGGTGGTGTATTTGGCAGACTCTTTTGTCAATGGTACTTGCCAAAAGCCCATGTTGGCATCTAATTTGCTGAATACTGTTGCACCAGCTAGCATGCCCAGAGTGTGCTCGACAGAAGGCAAGATAAACTTTTCTCTGCATACTGATCCATTCATCATTGTGAAGTCCACACAAATGCGAACATCACCTGTTTTTGTCAGCACCACCACCATCACGGCACACCATTCAGTCGGCTCCTCAATCTTGGTGATTACGCCCATCTTCTCCATACGGTCTATCTCCTCCTTCACTTTTCCCATAAGCAGCAGAGGGACTCTGCGTGGTGTGTGGAGAGAGAAGCCTCTGGCTTCAATTTAATTGAGTATGGCCTCCGAACAAGACCCAAGCCGCTACACAGCTTCGGATATTGTTGTTTCACTGATTCCACGGTGATGCCGTCAACCCTGCACACAAGCTGAAGCCGTTCTATGGCAGGCCTTCCCAACAGTGCAGTGTGCAGGTCTTTTACTACATAAATGTTCTCTATGGCTGTCCTTTTGCCTCTGCACAGTGTTTCTCTGGCTACACCCAGGACAGAGAGTGCATTGCCCCCCTGGCCCATACAATGGGCGTGTCGACACTGCCAGGTGCTTCACATCCTGCCCCCCTGTAATGGCATGGTACACCTCGGCTGGCATGGCGGTGACATCAGCACCAGTGTCTACTTTAAAGCACACTTTTTTGTCTCACTTGTAGCTGCACCGTCCACGGGTCTCTTCCCGCTTCCACGGCTCCCAGGAAAAAAGCTATCTTCTTCCTCTGTAATGACAGCATCGAGATGTGTTGCACTGCTTCTGCACACTTTGCCATAATGTCCCTTTTTGCCACAGTTGTGACACACAGCATCTTTAGCAGGGCATTCCCATTTCCCATGCGAGGGCATGTTTCCACATCTATAACAGGCCTTTGAACCTGGCTGTGGCCGTGCATTAAGTTTATATTTGCCTGGTGTTTGTGCTTGTGGCTGAGGCTTTGAGGGAAATTTGGGTCTTCTGTAGCTTCGAGCATGCACTTCATCAACATTAGAGCACTGGCTAGCACCGCTATTTTCTCCTCTTAAGTCAGACCGCTGTCGTCTAACTTCTTCAGACTGCCTTGTTTTTGTTACAGCAGTTTCAAGGGTTAGGTCTCTGTCTAGCTGTAGCTTTTCTGACAATGAGACGTATCTCAGCCCGACCACCAACCTGTCGTGGATCAGTTCGTTCTGTAACTGTCCATAGTTGCAGTGTTCAGCTAATTCGTATAGAGCAGTGATGAAGGAATCCACCGTTTCTCCTGGCAGTTGCACACGCTGATTGAACTTGGCTCTTTCGTAGATTACATTGTTTTTAGGTACGAAAAATGCATCAAAGCCCGCCTTGACAGCCGTGTACATCCTCCTCTCATCTGCAGTTCGCGTTAGCCCCTTTAGCACATCTTCGGCTTCATCGCCCATGCAATACACTAACGTGTTCACCTGGTTTCCTGCCGACGTCGCGTTTAAATTGCTTGCAAGCCGAAAGCGGTCGAATCTCCTGATCCAACGCTCCCATTCTTGAGGCTTGGTAAAATCGAATGGGTCTGGAGGTTGTATTGTGAACGTAGCAGTTGGTGTAGGTTGCGCCATATCTGCCGGCTCGTCTCCCATTTCCCGCCAAAACGATACCCCTTTCCTCTTTCTCTTTTTTACTTACAAGTCTCTCACTTCCGACACCATGTCAGGTTATTCTTATACTAAGTAATAATAAGACTCGTACGACGACGTAAACGGAGTCTGTCTTTATTTAGCAACTCTGTACAGCAGCCGCAGGTTCGTGTGTATGCCCGGGCAATCTCCTCACTCCCCAACTCCCGGTGCCGACGTCACATCCGGCTACCACACAGTGAAGGCATTCCTTCACTATTATTCCATAATGCCACAAGCAACGACATTTCAGCATGCGAAAAGCGATGAAACATCAGGATGCATAAAGCGACGAAATTTCAGAACGATAAAAGTGGCGATATTTCAGCACCCGAAAAGCGACAGAAATTGAGCATTTGAAAAACGACAGAAATTCAGCACGCGAAATAGAGGAACATTCATGACGTTAAAACCAACGAAGATTCAGCACGCGTAAAGTGACGAAAATTCATAACGCAAAATGCGACTAACTTTCAGGAAGCGAAAAGCGACGGAAATTCCGCAGTGACGACATTTCAGGACGTGAAAAGCGACGAAATATCAATACATGAAAGGCGACGGAAATTTGGCATGCAAAAAGTGACGACATTTCAGCTTGCGAAAAGCGACGAAATTACAGGATGCATAAAGCGACGAAATTTCAGGACATGAAAAGCGACGGAATCCCAGGACGCCAAAAGAGACGAAATACCAGCACACGAAAAAGCGGCGAAATTTCAGCACACTAAAATCAACGAAACTTCTGCATGCGTAAAGCGACGAAATTTCAGAACGAGAAATGTTGCGAAATTTCAGCACCCGAAAAGAGACGAAAATTCAGCTTCCAAAAAGTGACAAAAATTCAGCACGCGAAAAGGGAGGAACATTCAGGACGTGAAAAGCGACGAAATATCAGCACACGAAAAGCGACGAAAATTTAGCACGCAAAAAGTGACGACATTTCAGCATGCGAAAAGCGACGAAATTACAGGATACATAAAGCGACTAAATTTCAGGACATGAAAATAGACGAAATTCCAGCACATCAAAAGCGCCTAAATTTCAGCACACAACAAGCGACGAAAATCCAGCATGCGAAAAGCGCCGAAACATCAGGACACATAAAGCGACGAAATTTCAGAACGAGAAAAGTGGCGAAATTTCAGCACACGAAAAGCGACAAAAATTTAGCACGCGAAAACGGAGGAACATTCAGGACGTTAAAACCAACGAAAATTCAGCTCGAGTAAAGTGACGAAAATTCAGAACGCGAAAAGCTACAAACCTACAGGACGCGAAAAGCGACGGAAATTCATCTGCAAATAGCCACAAAATTTCAGCACACGAAAAGGGAGGAACATTCAGGACGTTAAAACCAACGAAAACTCAGCACGCAAAAAGCGACAAACCTTCAAGACGTGAAAAGCGACGGAAATTCCGCACGCGAAAAGTGACGACATTTCAGGTCGTGAAAAGCGACGAAATATCAGCACACAAAACGTGACGACATTTCAGCATGCGAAAAGCAAGGAAATTACAGGATGCATAAAGCGACTAAATTTCAGGACATGAAAAGTGACGACATTCCAGCACACGAAAAGGGAGGAACATTGAGCATTTGAAAAACGGCAGAAATTCAGCACAAAAAATGAGAGGAACATTCAGGATATTAAAATCAACAAAAATACAGCACGCGTAAAGTGACGAAAATTCAGCACGCGTAAAGTGACGAAAATTCAGCACGCGTGAAGCGACAAACTTTCAGGACGCGAAAAGCGACAGAAATTCCGCATGCAAAAAGTGACGAAATTTCAGCACGTGAAAAGCGACGAAATTCCAGCACACGGAAAGGGGCGAAATTTCAGCACACAAAAAGCAACGAAAATTCAGCATGCTTAAAGTGACGTAACATCAGGACGCATAAAGCTACGAAACATCAGGATGCATAAAGCGACGACATTTCAGAACGATTAAAGTGGCGAAATTTCAGCACCCGAAAAGCGACAGAAATTGAGCATTTGAAAAACGACAGAAATTCTGCACGCGAAATAGAGGAACATTCAGGATATTAAAACCAACGAAAATTCAGCACGCGTAAAGTGACGAGATTTCAGCATGTGAAAAGCGACAAACCTTCAGGACGCGAAAAGCAACGGAAATTCCGCACGCGAAAAGTGACGAAATTTCAGGACGTGAAAAGCGACGAAATATCAGCACATGAAAAGCGACAAACCTTCAGGACGCGAAAAGCAACGGAAATTCCGCACGCGAAAAGTGACGAAATTTCAGCACACGAAAAGCGACAGAAATTGACGGAAATCCGCACGCGAAAATTAACGAAATTTCAGGACGCATAAAGCGACAAAATTTCAGGACATGAAAAGCGACGAAATTCCAGCACACGAAAAGCGACGAAAATGTAGCATGCAAAAAGTGACGACATTTCATCTTGCGAAAAGCGACGAAATTACAGGATGCATAAAGCGACGAAATTTCAGGACATGAAAAGCTACGAAATTCCAGCACACGA
Organism: Amblyraja radiata; assembly: GCF_010909765.2. Classification (NCBI taxonomy): domain Eukaryota; kingdom Metazoa; phylum Chordata; class Chondrichthyes; order Rajiformes; family Rajidae; genus Amblyraja; species Amblyraja radiata. The sequence goes on along the minus strand of NC_046003.1, from coordinate 6,581,822 downwards.
AAAGCAACGAAAATTCAGCATGCGAAAAGTGACATAACATCAGGACGCATAAAGCAACGAAATTTCAGGACATGAAATGCGACGAAATTCCAGCACTTGAAAAGAGGCGAAAGTTCAGCACACTAAAAGCAACGAAAATTTAGCATGTGAAAAGCGACGAAACATAAGGACGCATAAATTGACGAAATTTCAGAACAAGAAAAGTGGCGAAATTTCGGCACGCGAAAAGGAACGAAAATTGAGAGTTTGAAAAACGACAAAAATTCTGCACGCGAAATAGAGGAACATTCTGGAGATTAAAACCAACGAAAATTCAGCACGCGTAAAGTGTCGAAATTTCAGCATGTGAAAAGCGACAAACCTTCAGGACGCGAAAAGCAACGGAAATTCCGCACGCGAAAAGTGACGAGATTTCAGGACGTGAAAAGCGACGAAATATCAGCACATGAAAAGCGACGAAATATCAGCACATGAAAAGCGACGAAAATTTAGCACGCAAAAAGTGACAACATTTTAGCATGCGAAAAGCGACAAAATTACAGGACATGAAAAGCGACGAAAGTCCAGCACACGAAAAGCACCGAAATTTCAGCATACAACAAGCGACGAAAATTCAGCATGCAAAAAGCGCCGAAACATCAGGACACATAAAGCGACGAAGTTTCAGAAAGTGAAAAATGGCGAAATTTCAGCAGACGAAAAGCGACAAAAGTTCAGCTTGCAAAAAACGACAAAAATTCAGCACGCAAAAAGGGAGGAACATTCAGGACGATAAAACCAACGAAAATTCGGCACGCGAAAAGTGACGAAAATTCAGCACTCAAACAGCGACAAACCTCCAGGACGCGAAAAGCGACGGAAATTCCGCACGTGAAAAGTGAAGAAATTTCAGGACGCATAAAGCGACAAAATTTCAGGACATGAAAAGCAACGAAAAATTAGCATGCAAAAAGTGACGACATTTCAGCTTGCGAAAAGCGACGAAATTACAGGATGCATAAAGCGACAAAATTTCAGGACATGAAAAGCGACGAAATTCCAACACACGAAAAGTGGCGAAATTTCAGCATACTAAAATCAACAAAAATTCAGCATGCGAAAAACGACGAAACATCAGGACGCATAAAGCGACGAAATTTCAGAACGAGAAAAGTGGCGAAATTTCAGCACCCGAAAAGCGACAGAAATTGAGCATTTGAAAAACGACAGAAATTCAGCACGCGAAATAGAGGAACATTCAGGACATTAAAACCAACGAAAATTCAGCACGCGTAAAGTGACGAAATTTCAGCACGTGAAATGCGACAAACCTTCAGGACGCAAAAAGCAACGAAAATTCCGCACGCGAAAAGTGACGAAATTTCAGGACGTGAAAAGCGACGAAATTCCAGCACACGAAAAGCGCCGAAATTTCAGCACACAACACGCGACGAAAATTCAGCATGAAAAAAGCGACAGAATTTCAGCAGGCAAAAAGGGAGGAACATTCAGGACGTTAAAAACAACGAAAATTCAGCACGCGTAAAGTGACGAAAATTCAGCACACAAAAAGCGACAAACCTTCATGACACGAAAATTGTCGGAAATTCCGCACGCGAAAAATAACGAAATTTCAGGATGCATAATGCGACAAAATTTCAGGACATGAAAAGTGACGAAATTCCAGCACACGAAAAGCGACGGAAATTTAGCATGCAAAAAGCAACGAAAATTCAGCTTGCGAAAAGCGACGTAACATCAGGACGCATAAAGCAACGAAATTTCACAAGAAAAGAGGCGAAATTTCAGCACACAAAAGCAACGAAAATTTAGCATGTGAAAATTGACGACACATCAGGACGCATAAAGCGACGAAATTTCAGAACAAGAAAAGTGGCGAAATTTCAGCACGCGAAAAGCAACGAAAATTGAGCATTTGAAAAACGACAGAAATTCTGCACGCGAAATAGAGGAACATTTAGGACATTTCAGAACAAGAAAAGCCACAACATTTCAGCACACGAAAATCGATGAAATTTCAGTAAGCGAAAAGCGACGAAAATTCTGCATGCGAAAATAGAGGAACCTTTAGGACGTGAAAAGCGATGAAAATGATGCATGCTACAACCAAAGTAAATTCAGGACGTGAAATGCGATGAAACATCAGGACCGATAAAGCGACGACATTTCAGAACGTGAAAAGCGACGAAATTTCAGCACGAGAAAAGCGACGAAAATTCAGCCTGCGAAAACCGATATAAATTCCGCATGTGAAAAGTGACGAACATTCAGCAGGCAAAAAGTGACGACATTTCAGGACGGGAAAAACGACGAAAATTCAGCACGCGAAAAGTGACAAAAATTCAGCATGCGAAAAGCAACGAAAATTCGCCATGCGAAATGTGACGAAATTTCAGAATGTGAAAAGCGCCAAATATTCTGCAAGGAAATAGTGACAACAATTGAGCATGTGAAAAGCGATGAAAATTCAGCATGCACAACGAAAATTCAGTATACGAAAAACTACAAAAATTCAGCACGCAAAATGCGATGAAAATTCAGCACATGAAAAATGATTTAAATAATAATGATATATTTTATTGTCATTGCAACGAGATTTAGTATGCAGCTCCAACCGATGAAAAAGAAAAGTAAAATAAATAACTAAGCTGTGTGTCGTGACCATCCGAGGGAGACAGTCCAGGGGGTTGGGCGGCACTCAGCAGGGCCGGTTCAGAGCCGCTATAGCTCTTGGAATAAAGCTATTTCTGAGTCTGGAGGTTCGGGCATAGAAGGCCTTGTAACGTCTGCCGGAGGGAAGCAGTTCAAACAGTCCGTTACAGGGGTGTGATGAGTCTTTATGGATGCTGACGGCCTTCCTGAGGCATAGTGGATGCCCTCCAAGCCTGGTAGCTCTGTTCCAATGATTCTCTGCGCTCTGTGGACGACGCGCTGAAGAGCTCTCCTCTCCGCCTCCGTGCAGCTGAGATACCACACAGAGATGCCATATACGTTAATATTCTCTCTGTGGTGCAGCGGTAGAACGTTATCAGCAGCTGTTGGGGAAGACCCGTCTTTTTAATGACCTCAGGAAGAACAGTCGTTGCTGTGTCTTCTTAACCAGCGCAGCGGTGTTGGTGGACCATGTGAGGTCCTCTGAAATGTGAGTGACCAGAAATTAAAGCTGGACACTCTCTCCACACTTTCCCCATAAATGGAGATTGGGGCGTATTCTCCATTATGGGACCTCCTGAGGTCAATAATCAGCTCCTTGGTCTTGGATGTGTTTAGTGACAAGTTGTTACGTGTGCACCAGTCCGCCAGGTTCTGCACCTCCGCCCTGTATTTTGTTTCATCACCGTTGGTGATCAGCCCAATCACTGTTGTGTCGTCTGCAAACTTCACGATGGTGTTGGTGTCGAATGCAGGAACACAGTCGTGAGTGAAGAGGGAATAGAGCATGGGGCTTAATACACAGCCCTGTGGTGTGCCGATGCTCAGGGTGATAGTGGAGGACAGGTGCGGGCCCAGTCTCACTGCCTGCGGTCGCTCCGTCAGAACGTTCAGGATCCAATCGCATATCGGCGAGCTGAGGCCTAGCTGGTGGAGGTTGGTGGTGAGTTTGGTGGGGATGACCGTATTGAATGCAGAGCTATAGTTAACGAAGAGCATCCTCACGTATGTGCCCTGTCTGTCCAGGTGAGTCAGGACAGTGTGAAGAGCCAGAGAGATGGCATCCTCTGTTGATCTATTTGCCCTGTATGCAAACTGATGAGAGTCCAGTGAGGCAGGGATGCTGAATTTGATATGGGAGAGGACAAGCCTTTCGAAGCACTTCATTGGGATTGGAGTTAGGGCAACCGGGCGGTAGTCGTTCAGGTTGGTGACTTTGGACTTTTTCGGCACCGGCACTATGGTGGCTGTTTCAGGCACTTGGGGGCCCTTGCCAGAGATAGAGATAGATTGAAGATTCTCGTGAATACCACCGCCAGCTGTACAGCACAGTCCTTTAGTACGCTTACCTTTACTCCATCCGGGCCTGCAGCCTTCCGTGGATTGATCTTACGCAGAACGCACTGTACCTCCTGAGTGCTCAGTGTTAAGGCCTGTCCCTCCGCCATGGCCGGGGTTATTCCACTCCTGGTGGTGTTGCCAGTTTCGAACCGGGCAAAGAAGGTGTTCAGTTCGTTGGCCAGTGTGATTTCACCGTGGGGGCAGGCGGGGCTGCTCTTGTAGTCAGTGATGTCCCTGACACCCTGCCACATTCAGGACGCGAAAAGCAACGAAGCCTCAGTACGCAATTCAGGACATGAACAGCGATGAGAATTCATCCTGCGAAAAACGAGGAAAATTCAGGACGCCAAAAGCGACGGAAATTCAGGACATGAAATGTGACTAAAATTCAAGACGTGAAACGCAACTAATTTTCAAGATGCAAAAGCGACGCAAATTCAGCACGTGAAAAGCGACGAAGATTCAGGATGCGTAAAGCGATGAAACCTCAGGAGGCATAATACGACGAATATTCAGCACGCGAAAAACGACGAAAATTCTGGGTACGAAAAGTGACAAAAGTTCAGGACGCATGAAGCGACAACATTTCAGGACACAAAAAGTGACAAAATTTCGGAATAGAAAATGTGATTTAGGGAAGGGCACCTGTAAATGCAGATTTAGGGTAGGGCATGTATATGTGAGGAGGATTTAGGGGAGGGCACCTTTAAACTGAATTAGGAGGGCATCTGGAAATGGTGAATTAGGGGAGGGCACCTTTAAATGGTGCAGTAGGGAAGCATCTGTAAATTAAGGGTAGATTTAGGGGAGAGCACCTGTAAAGGAGAAACACAATATGAGCAACAAAAACATTTGAAGCTTTACAACAACTGGTGCGTTGTTACATAAGAAATCTCATATAATTATTTCCCCCTCATTAATTTATTCTCACGTACACATCCGAAGTACAGTAAAAAGCTTTAGTCGTGAGCTTACCGGTTAGCAGAAAGACAAAACATCATCACAATTGAGCCAGCTAGATGGCTACATCCTGTATAAATAGGTAGCTAGCTAAGTGGCTACATACTGGATAGATAGGTAGATAGCAAGACTGAGCTACATACTGAATAGCTAGGTAGCGAGCTAGAGTGAACTACATACTGGATAACTAGGTAGCTAACTAGATTGAGCTACATACTTGGATAGCTAGATAGCTAGACTGAGCAACATACTGGATAGCTAGGTAGCTAGCTGGACTGAGGCTACATACTGGAAAACTAGGTAGCTAGCTAGAATGAGCCACATACTGGATTGCTCACTAGATGGGTACATATTGGGGAAGGTGCCTGGAAATAGGGGGGGGGGGGGTTAGGGAAGGGCACCTGTAAATATGGATTTAGTGTAGGGCATGTAAATGGAGGGGTATTTAGTGGAGGGCACCTTTAAATGGTGAATTCGGAGGGCATCTGTAAAAGGTGAATTAGTGGAGGGCACCTTTATATGGTGTGGTCCGGAAGGCATCGGTAAATTTAGGATAGATTTAGGGGACAGCACCTGAAAGGGATCAATACAATCTGAGCAACAACAATAACTGAAGCGTTACAACATCAACTGGTGTGTTGTTACACCAATCCACGGAACAATCTCATATAATTATTTCCCCCTCATTAGTTTATTCGCACAATACCGAGGTACAGTGAACAGTTTTAGTCGCGAGCTAACCAGTTAACAGAAAGACACAACATGATCACAATTGAACCAGCTAGATGGCTACATCCTGTATACCTAGGTACCCAGCTAGATGGCTACGTACTGGATAGCTCGGTAGATAGCAAGACTGAGCTACATACTGAATAGCTAGGTAGCTAGATATAGTGATCTACATACTGGATAACTAGGGTGCTACTCAGACTGAGCTACCAACTGGATAACCAGGTAGCTAGCTACATGGCTACAGATTGGATAGCTAGCTACATACTGGAGTTTTATAGTTACAGGCAATTGGATTGGAAGAATAACACCTCATATTTCACTTGGGCAGCTTACACCCCAGTGTTGACTTCTCTAACCTCAAGTAAATCTTGCTTTCCCTCTCTCTGTTCCTCTCCCACTTTATTGTTCTGCTAGTTTCCCTGTTTGTATCTCTTTCATGACCAGCGATAGACCATTGTGGGCTCCACCTTTCCTGGGGCATCGTTTCGGCCTGATTTGTTCTGTACCTTCACATACCTCTCGTTTCCCTTTCACCTGCCTCTCAGTCTGAAGAAGGGTCTCGAACCAAAACATTACCTTTTCTCCAGATATGCTGCCAGCCCCGCTGGGTTGCTCAAGCTTTTGTGTCTATCTTCGGTGTAAACCAGCATCTGCCGTTCCTTCCTCGGTGCGGATTCGGTGGGTGGAAGGGGCTGTCTCCGCGCTTTATCTCGAAATTAAATTTATACGTCAAATACGGAGTGAAGATGACGTTTGGAAACGACTCTATCAAACTGCTCCGGGATTATCCCTATGAGATAGTGCAAAAGAGAAGAAAGTTCTCACAGACAAGACAGATTCTCCATGGAGTTCAAGATGTCAGATGTGGTGTTTTTTATCCGGCCAGGATGCGCATTACTTTCAAGGGAAAAGAGAAAACTTTCACTAATTCGGACGCATCTTATAAATATGCCCAAGAGATTGTGGCAGAAACAGAAGATTAATCAAGGCAGCGGGATGGTATGGAAAAATTCTTACCTTTTATTAGTTCACAGAGAACACCCGAAGATACGGGAAGAAACACCATTTGCTAAACGTTTAAAATAGAAGAGCATTTCCACGTGCGCTGGTCTAGACACCTTATCCCCTTTGGACGCTTTGGAATTCAACTCAAGGACATTCTTTGTTCAAAATGAAGGAAACACTGATACACAACGGAGAGACGAACAGGAGAGCCGAATGTGGAAAACATCACAAGGACAAATGGCGGTTTAAGATCTTAAAATCGTTTCACAAAATATAGAGAATGAACAATAATGAACAATACTGAATCAAGTAAACAGGACAAGGTGTTAAGAAGTCCCTTGTGCCAATAGGTGGGGAGCATTTCACGACATTCTTTGATTGTTGGGAGTGGTAGACGCTCAACATCGGTGGAGGGCGGGGGGGATAGGTATATATTGGCCTGGGTAACCTTCAGGACAGTTGGGCACAGGACACATCATCAGTAGTGTACCCTTGGATCACTGGGTGTTTCGGCCTTTTAACACTATACACCCTCCACAAGGGCGGCCCGCTGCAGGATGATCAGCGATCAGCGCGTGTCCCGTGTCAAACCGTCCCAAAGATTCACCCTGCCATACTTGGGGCCCAGCATGTGTCTTTCCGCTTGAGCCAAATCCACCGGCTGCTTCTTTCAGCCGCCTCTGAGAGTGATCTTATGGTCTTCCGCAGAGCCTGATCGTGGACTCCAAGCTCCTTCAACAGTCCGATGGTAGATGACGCAACAAATCATCTGCATCCCACTTCAACTGGATAGACTTTGGTGTTCCAGCCACGCTGCGTTGCCTCTGCTGCAAGCTCTGCGTAGCGCAGCTTCTTACGCTCATAGGCCTCCTCAACAGAGTTCTCCCATGGAACTGTGAGCTCTATGATGTAAGCAGTCTTCTGTGAAGGGGACCAGAACACCAAGTCTGGCCTGAGGTTGGTGGAAGCAATTTCAGGTGGAAAAATTAGTTGTCGGCCGATGTCGGCCAGCATCCTCCAGTCACGGGCCCTGCATAGGTTTCCTTCTTCTGATCTGGTGGAAGGATGTTTAGATATTTCCTGTCCTTCTCGGACAAAGGTTGTTGCCCTTAGGGACGGGGGGGGGGGGTGGGTGGGGGGGGGGGGGGGGGGGTGGGGGGGTTGCTTGATCTCGGAGGCAAGGAGTTGGTCGCACACCGCCTGATCTCAAGGGCTGTTGCCAGGCTTTTTACTACCCGATTATGCCGCCACGTGTATCTCCCTTGCGTGAGGCTGGTCTTGCAGCCTACCATGATGTGTTTGATGGTCGCTGGAGTTGGGCAGAGGGCACAGGTTGGATCCTCGCCGTAACACTGATGGAGGTTCTTTGGTGATGGAAGCACGTCATATGTCGCTCTGATGATGAAACTGATCTATAGAAATAGAAATGGAAACTAACTTGAACTATATAATGGGCAAAATGTAATAATGTGTTAAAAAGACTGACTATCTCGTATATAGAGCGAGACAGTTAAGCAGGGATAAAGAAATAATAAATAACACATTTTAGAACAGACGTAGATAATATTGAAAGTTTTTGTGCTATGTAGTTCGTGTGGGGAAGGGAGAAGACTCAGGCACCTGACATAATTCCAGAAGCCTGATTCTGGTTAACCCTTTCAGCCGACAGCTTACTATTATCAAAGGTATAACTAATTATAAATAATTAGTAGATAACAGTGTTAGATATATACATTTCACAGTAGCTGAACATACGATTTGATAAGTCTTAATGAAATATATATATATATATATAGTGTAATTGGGTGACATATAACTGATTTTGAAAGGGTACCGCCCTCCTACGTTTAGAGTAATAAAGGGAGCGGAGCTAATTGTACAACATCAACATCGGAAGTCGAATAGATGTCGAATACCACAGTCAGGTGGTACACTCACTACAGTGTCGAATACTCCAGACACTGTGATTTTACTTGTTCAATTTGTTTTAATCACAATATGTCACAACTATGTGTTTTATTTTCCAAGGACAATCGCAAAAGGGATCTACCAAGGAAGTCAGTAATATAAACGCCCCCCCCCCCAAATATCCAGAGTCCTGAGGTATGGTTGCAGCGTAATAAATAAGGGTATTAAAACCAGCGAAAATGCAAGACGATAAACAAAAGAAAATGGGAGTAATCACACTGTGTAGCTGGAATATAAGGGGAACCAATTAAAAGGGGCAAATACTAGCTCAGTTGAAATCATACAACACGGACATTACTTGTCTACAAGAAACGCATCTTAAACATCAAGATCAGATGAGATTGAGGGCGAATTGGATAGGCCAAACATTTCACTCTTCACATACTTCGAAATCCAGAGGCACCGCAATTATTATTCGCAAAGGAATACCATTCAAGTCAAAGAACATTATATCAGATGAAGGGAGATATCTTATAGTTACAGGAGAGATCCATGCTACGCCAATCACTTTGGTAAATATATATGCGACCAATTTTGATAATCCTCAATTTTTCAATAACATCCTGAATACAATTGCAGAATTTAATTACCAAAATGTTATAATTGGAGGAGACTTCAACTGTGTTTTAGACCCGTACTTAGATAAATCGATGCAAAAACAAAGAGGTAATATGACATCTAAAACTAGTGAACTCTTAAATACATATACAAAAAATACAAATACAGCAGACGTTGGGAGGATCGCGAATCCGACTGGAAGGGAATACTCGTTTTATTCAATGGTACACAAAACATATTCACATATAGATTATTTCCTAATGGATACAAATCTAATCCCTTATACTATGAACCCTAAATATCACACCAATACGATTTCAGATCACTCCCCGCTAACTTTCGTTTTAAAATTAGAAGGAATGTCTACGAACAAATCGTTTTGGAGGTTTGACTCGCAAATTCTAAAAAATCCACAAGGGAGTATATATCTAAAAAATCAGATGGACCTATTTTTTGAGACAAACGATACACCAGATATATCGCCCACTTTACAATGGGAATCATTCAAATCATTTATTTGAGGTCATTATCTCGTATCAACTTTTTCAAAATAAAAAGAATAAGAATGAACAAACACAATTAGAAGAACAAATCAGACAACTAGATATAGATAATGCTAAAGATCCAACTATGGATAAACATAATACAATTTTAATACTGAAATTTAAAGTAAATAAATTATTGTCAAGAGAAGGTTATAAGACTTTTCCAAATTACAAAACAAGAACATTTTGAATTCGGGGATAAACCCCATAAACGTTTGGCACGCCAACTGAGAAAACGGGAAAACGATCATGCAATTTTAAAGATTAAATCAGATAGAGGGGAATTATTAACACTACCTAATGATATCAATAAAATATTTGCTCAATTTTACCAGGATTTATACACATCGAAAAAGTTTCAGAATTTCTGGACAATTGTAACCTTCCAAAACTAGAATTGAAGGAACAAGAGGAACTGGGAGCACAAATTACATCTAAGGAAATAGACACAATAAACACACTTAAGAATGGAAAAACACCAGGACCAGACGGATTCAGTAATGAATTGTATAAATGTTTTTACGACATAGTTACACCACGTCTACAGAAAATGTATACATACGCTTTTAAAGAACAAATCTTACCTGAAACACTAGAAGAATCAACGATAAAGATATAGAAGAACCAGGCTCATATAGAGCTATTGCTTTGTTAAATACGGATCAGAAAATATTAGCGAAAACACTAGCTAGAAGACTAAGTCAATATGTTAGTAAATTAATAAATGAGGATCAAACGGGATTTATACCTAAGAGACATTCATTTAATAACCTGAGACGTCTGCTTAACATATGTGCACTCTCACAGATCTCAAGAACAAGAATTATCTATCATTTCATTGGACGCAGAAAAAGCGTTTGATCAAGTAGATTGGGATTATATGATTAAAGTATTGCAAAAAATTCAAATGGGAGAGAACTTCATCGCATGGATAAAATTATTATATAACAAACCCACGGCTAGAATATTAACTAATAATATACTATCTACGAAATTCCAATTAACAAGGGGCAATAGACAAGGATGTTCATTATCACCGCTGTTATTTGCTCTGGTAATTGAACCTTTAGCTGAAAAAATTAGAACTCACCCGGATATTTACGGTTATAATACAACATATTCAAATAACAAAATATCTTTATACGCAGACGATGTATTACTGTATATCACAAAACCCCAAATCAGTATCCCAAACATATTACGTCTAATTGCGGACTTTGGATCTTTCTCAGGATACAGAATAAACTGGAACAAAAGTGAAATTATGTCGGTAAAACCGAAAGACTCAACACATCTCTTGAAATTCCCCTTTAAAATAGCCACAGAAAAATTTAAATATTTAGGAATTAAAATCACTAGAAATTATCACGCTATGTTTAATGCCAATTATAGCCCTTACTTAAGAAACTAAATAATCTAATCAAATTCTGGAAAACGCTCCCGATGTCTTTAATACGTCGAATAAATGCTATAAAATGATCTTTTTACCACAAATCCTATATTTATTTCAATCAATTCCAATATATCATCCAATAAAGTTTTTCAAAAAACTAGACTCAGACATTACAAATGTTATATGGGATTATAAATCCCACAGAATACAAAGAGCACACCTTAGTAAACCAAAAGAGATGGGTGGTTTAGCGCGCCCTAACTTTATGTACTATAATTGTGCAGTAAATATTAAAAATATGATTCACCTGCTGGACAATTCTGCCCAGCAGGTGGACTGGATTGTAATGGACAGAGAGGACTGCTCTCCGTGTAATACAGGAGCGACTCTCCTCTCACCAATGAATCTGAATAACAAAAATTATAATAAAAATCCAATGATACATAGCACAATTAGAACTTGGAAACAAATAAAACAGAATCTAAAATTAAGAAATCTATCTCTTTTAATGCCAATAGTCAATAACCCGTCGTTTAAACCGTCAATTGTAGATACATCATTTACACAATGGGAAAGACTGGGAATCAAAACGCTCGGAGACTTGTATGAATTAGGAAAATTATTATCATTTCAACAATTACAACTGAAATATAATTTGAAAAATAATCAATATTTTAAATATCTTAAAATCCGTGACTATCTGAAAAAATACACAAAAGACTATCATAACATGTCCCCAGACTTATTGGATGAAGCCGTGAAGACAACGGCTGAATCAGCAAATCTAATATCATACTTATACAACATTATTTTAAATATAGAAATACCTACAACCGATGGTATTAGAAGAGACTGGGAACAAGAACTAGCTATAAACATTTCAAAAGAGAGCTGGGATAAACACTTACTATATATGCATAAATGCTCGATCAACGTACGACATACTCTAATTCAAATTAAAACATTACATAGACTACTAGACCAAGTGCAGACCCGTTGGGTCTGTTCCCCCAACGTGCGGTTGTGCGGGGGGGGGGGGAGGCGGCATGCAGCATCACACACTGACTACCCCCCCTCCCGCACTCACGCTAATAGAGGGGAGGAGGGGGGGAGCGCGAGAGGGGGGGGGGAGGGGGGGATGAGAGAGAGAGGGGGAGAGGGGGGGAGAGAGGGGGGGGAGAGGGGGGGAGAGAGGGGGGGAGAGGGGGGAGAGAGGGGGGGGGAGAGGGGAAGAGAGGTGGGACAGAGGGAGGAGAGAGGGGGGACAGGAGCTGGGACAGAGGGGGGAGAGAGGGGGGAGAGGTGGGAGAGAGGGGGGAGAGAGGGGAAGAGGGGGGAGAGGGGAAGAGAGGGGGGAGAGAGGGGGAGAGGGGAGTGAGAGAGAGAGAGGAGTGCTGCTAAGGGGGTGAGATGAGGGACGGGGGAGAGGTGGGGAGCGGGGAGGGGGTAGGGGTGTTTGGAGGGGAGGGGGTTTAGGGAGGGAAGGTGGGGGAGGGGATGGAGGAGGTAGGAGAGGGGGGAGGAGGCGAGGAGGGGAAGGGGGAGAGGGGGGAGGAGGAGGGGGAAGGAGTAGAGGGGGGTGAGGCGAGAAGGGGGAGAGGGAGGGGGGAGAGGAGAGGGGTGGGAGGAGGAGAGGGGGAAGGAGAGGGGGGAGGAGAGGGGACGGGTGGAGAGGGGGGATGAGAGGGGGAGGAGGAGAGGGGGGAGGAGGAGAGGGGGGAAGGAGAGGGGGGGGGAGGGGGACGGGAGGAGAGGGGGGGAGAAGAGGGAGGCGGGAGGAGAGCGGGGGGGGGAGGAGGAGACGGGAGGAGGAGAAAAGGGGGTAGAGGAGAGGGGGAGAGGAGAGGGGGGAGGAGAGGGGGAGGAGAGGGGGGAGGGAGAAGGGGGAGGGGGGAGGAAGGAGAGGGGGGAGGAGAGGAGGGGGATGGAGAGGGGGGTAGGAGAGGGGGGAAGGAGAGGGAGGGGGAGAGGAGAGGGGGGAGAGGAGAGGGGGCAGACGAGAGGGAGGGAAGAGGAGAGGGGGGAGAGGAGAGGGGGGAGAAGAGAGGGGGGAGAGGAGAGGGGGAGAGGAGAGAGGGGGAGAGGAGAGGGGGGAGAGGAGAGGGGGGGAGGAGAGGAGGAGAGGGGGAGAGGGAGGGGGGGTGAGGAGAGGGAGGTGGGGGGGGGGGGGGGGTGGGAGGTGAGGGAGGGGGAGAAGAGAAGGAGGGGGGGGGGAGATAGTGCCTTTTTACTTCAACCCAACCCCAAACAACCATTTGCAGGCAGTGCTTTTTAACCTCTAACCATATGTTCATTTAAAAACCAAATTAAGTGTACTCACAGTGCTGTAGACATTTGTCAGTGTCATTCAAAGCTCAGATTGAGGCACACCACTTGCTGAGACTGATTGAGGCACACCACTTGCAGAGACTGATTGAGGCACACCACTTCCTGGTTTTATATTCCCTCCCTCTCCCTCCAGCGGGGCCAGCAGAGAGAATGGGGAATGTTGTAAAAACATTAATATCTCTGTCAATTTTCATCGACAGGAAAAGTCCTCGGCACACATGCGGCGGAGGGGGGCTCTGAGCGAGGTGGCCAAAAATGACGGCCGTAGGTGCGGCGTACTCTCGGAAACCGCAGCACACAAAGCCAAAACCGGTCAAGAACAGAGTTTTAGTAATATAGATATTATTCAAAAACTAAAATAAATAAACTTTTCCCCAATGTCTCACCCATTTGTGATAAATGTCAGTCACAAGAAGCTACCATAGCGCACTCTTTTGTTTTTTGTATAAAAATCCAAAAATTCTGGAACGAAATATTTGAAATCTTCACAAAATTAATTAAACTAAAACTTGTACCACAAGCAGAATGGATCATTTTTGGAATATCGGAAGGTAACCCCGAATTAAAAGTGTTTCAAAAGAACCTACTTAATTACGGGCTAATAATGGGGAAAAAAGCTTAAACTCAAATTTTGGAAAAATGCTCCAATACCAACAATAAAAATGTGGATTTCAAACATGTTCGAAATACCACACCTGGAAGATATGAGACTCCTCCTAGCAGGTAAAGCAGACCACTTCCAAAAGACGTGGTCTGCATTTATGGAACTATTACAAGCATAAGGTGCAATAGTAATGTACAATATAAATGGTACCTGGATAAAATCGTACGGGGGGTATAAAATTAAAAAAATTAAAAAAAACACGGTTAATATATCCTTTTTTGCGGAGTTTTGTGTTATAATAGCGCGATTGTTTTTCCATTTTTTTCTTTTCTTTCTAGGGTCTATTTTCTTTCTTTGCTTCCTTCTCTAACTTCTTCCCTAAGGGGCTTTCTTCTCTCAACACTTTCCTGCACCTTCACGATTCTTGCTCACTTCCCTTACTTCTTTTATTTCTACCTTTTTTTAAAGCTCGAAAAACGAAGTGGTACAACAATGTAATCAGATATATCTGATGTGTATTAATGTAATTTACTGTACTTCTAATAAAAAAAGTAAAAACAATAAAAATCTCGTGAACCTACACTGCTTCAATCACAAGGATGTCCTTCCTCAAATTAGGAGACCAAAACTGTACACAATACTCCAGATGTGGTCTCACCAGAACCCTATACAAGTGCAGAAGTTGTTCTCCTCAACACCACGCACAATCTCATCAAATGCCAGTTTCTGTCACGTTTGGGGTATATTACAGTGGCCATTTAACCGACGCACAGGCTGTCATCGAGACTTCAGGATTCTAACCGGTTAGAGTCGCTGGAGCTGTAAGTATCGGTGGCATCTGCCAGCCCTTTATCCGAATCAGAAATTAATCGCCTTCAAAATTCAATGTGAAAAGTGTGACTGAGACAATAGTGGATTGAAACCTACTTTTAATATCGCTACCAATATTTTAATTCACTATTTTTATAATTAAATTAATACATTAGGTAATACATTTAGTTTAGAGATACAGCACGGAAAGGCCCACAGACCAGCGATCATCGCACATTAACACTGTCCTACACAAACACTAGGGACAAGTTTACAATAATACCAACACCAAGAGTGTGGGAGGAAACAGAAGTTCCCGCACTAAACACAAGCAGGTCACGCGGGTAACACACGCGACCACATCTAGAGTTGCTGCCTAACAGCGACAGAGACCTTAGTTCGATCCTGACCACGGGAGTTTGTACATTCTCCCCGTGACCTGTGTGGGTTTTCCCCGGGTGCTTTGGTTTCCTCCCACACTCCAAGGAAGTACAGGTTTGTAGGTTGTAAAAATGTAAATTGTGTAAATGTAAATCACTAGTGTGTGTAGGACAGTGCTAGTGTGTGGGGATCTGTGTGGGCCGGTGGCCTATTGACAATAGACAACACGTGCAGGAGTATGCCATTCGGCCCTTCGAGCCAGCACCGCCATTCAATGTGATCATGGCTGATCATCCCCAATCGGTACCCCGTTCCTGCCTTCTCCCCATATCCCCTGACTCCGCCATCTTTAAGAGCCCTATCTAGCTCTTGAAAGCATCCAGAGAACCGGCCTCCATCGTCCATCGAGGCAGAGAATTCCACAGACTCACCACTCTCTGTGAGAAAAAGTGTTTCCTAGTCTCCGTTCTAAATGGCTTGCCCCTTATTCTTAAACTGCGTGGACCCTGGTTCTGGACTCCGCCAACATCGGGAACCATGTTTCCTGCCTCCAACATGTCCAAACCCTGAATAATCTTATATGTTTCAATAAGATGCCCTCTCATCCTTCTAAACTCCAGAGTGTACAAGCCCAGCTGCTCCATTCTCTCATCGTATGACAGTCCCGCCATCCCGAGAATTAATCCCGGGAGGTGCCGTGGTAGTCTGGCGCGTCGATCTCTACAAAACTGAGGCCACGCGCAAATCTCGGACACCTCCTCTTACTTACCCTTGGACCATGACCCCACTGACGAGCACCAGGCCACCATATCTAGCACCATCACCGACTTCATCAATTCCCACGCCGTGCCCGACCAAGCTCCCAACCTCATCGTTCCCCAGCCCCGCACGGCCCGTTTTTACCTTCTCCCCAAAATCCACAAACCCGGCTCTCCCGGCAGACCCATTGTCTCTGCTTGTTCGTGCCCCACCGAACTCATCTCCACATACCTTGACTCCATACTATTCCCCTTGGTCAAATCCCTTACCACCTATGTTCTAGACACCTCAGACACTCTCCGCCGCCTCCGCGCATTCCACTCTCCAGGCCCTCACCCCCTCATCTTCACCATGGATGACCAGTCACTCTACACCTTCATCCCCCACCAGGATGGCCTCAAAGCCCTCCGGTTCTTCCTCGACCAGAGGAGCAACCTATACCCAGCCACTGACACCCCCCTCCGCCTAGCGGAGTTGGTCCTCACCCTCAACAACTTTACGTTTGACTCCTCCCATTTCCTACAAACACAAGGCGTAGCTATGGGCACACGCATGGGCCCCAGCTACGCCTGCCTCTTTGTCGGGTACGTTGAACAATCCTTGTTCAATACGTACCAGGGCCCCATCCCCGACCTCTACCTCCGTTACATTGACGACTGATTTGGGGCCACCTCCTGCACCCACACACAACTGACTGACTTCATCCACTTCACCACCAACTTCCATCCGGCACTCCAATACACCTGGACCATTTCCGACACTTCCCTACCATTCCTTGACCTCACCATCTCCATCGCAGGGGACATACTTCTGACCGACATACACTACAAACCAACTGACTCACATGGCTATCTGGCCTACACGTTCCCACCCTGCCCCCTGTAAATACTCCATCCCCTACTCCCAATACCTCCGCCTACGCCGCATCTGCTCCGAGGATGAGACGTTCCACACCAGGGCATCGGAAATGTCCTCGTTCTTCAGGGAACGGGGATTCCCCTCCGCCACCATAGATGAGGCTCGCACAAGGGTCTCATCCATACCCCGCAACACTGCTCTTTCTCCCCATCCCCGCACTCGCAACAAGGGCAGAGTCCCACTAGTCCTCACCTTTCACCCCACCAGCCGGCAAATAAAACAAATAATCCTACGCCAATTCCGCCACATCCAACGTGACCCCACCACTCGCCACACAGTCCCATCTCCCCCCATGTCTGCCTTCCGCAAAGACCGCTCCCTCCGCAACTCCCTTGTCAATTCTTCCCTTCCCTCCAGTACCTCCCCCTCCCCGGGCACTTTCCGTTGCAACCGTAAGAAATGCAACACCTGTCCCTTCACCTCCCCCCTCGACTCCATTCAAGGACCCAATCAGTCGTTCCAGGTGCGAGAAAGGTTCACCTGTATCTCCTCCAACCTGATCTACTGCATCCGCTGCTCTAGCTGATTTCAACGCCCCCTCCCATTCCCATTCCCTCAATGTCCTAAGGAATATCCTGTCAGGACCTGGAGACTTATCCACTTTTATATTTTTCAAAAGTGTCAGTACTTCTTTTACTTTGAAACTCATAGTATCCATAGCTACTCTACTAGTTTCCCTTACCTCACATAATTCAATATCCTTCTCCTTGGTGAATACCGAAGAAAATAAATTGTTCAATATCTACCCCATCTCTTTTGGCTCTGCAGATAGCTGTCCACTCTGTCTCTCCAATGGACCAATGTTATCCCTCGTTATCCTTTTGCTATTAACATAGCTGTAGAAACCCTTTGGATTTACTTTAACCTTACTTGCCAAAGCAACCTCATATTTTCTTTTAGCTTTTCTAATTTATTTCTTAAGATTCTTTTTACATTCCTTATACTCCTCAAGCACCATTTTTACTTCGTGCTGCCTATAATTATTGTAGATCTCCCTCTTTTTCCGAAGAAGATGTCCAATTTCCCTTGAAAACCAGGGCTCTTTCCAATGTTTACTGTTTCCTTTCAACCGAACAGGAACATAAAGATTCTGTACTCTTAAAATTTCCCCTTTAAATGTCCACCATTTATCTTCTTCATCTTTCCCATAAAACAAAATGTTCCAGTTCACTCCTTTTAAATCATCTCGCATCTCATCAAAGTTAGCCTTTCTCCAATCAAAAATATCAACCCTAGGCCCAGTTCTGACCTTCTCCATAATTATATTGAAACTAATGGTATTGTGATCACTGGACCCGAAGTGCTCCCCAACGCATACCTCCGCCACCTGTCCCGTCTCATTTCCTAAAAGGAGGTCCAGCACTGCCCCTCCTCTAGTAGGTACCTCTATGTATTGCTGCAAAAAACTATCCTGCACACATTTTACAAACTCCAAACCATCCAGCCCATTTACAGAATGTGTTTCCCAGTCTATGTGTGGAAAATTGAAATCTCCCACAATCACTACCTTGTGCTGACTACTAATATCTGCAATCTCCTTACATATTTGCTCTTCCAATTCTCGTTCCCCATTTGGCGGTCTATAATACACCCCTATAAGTGTTGCTACACCTTTCCCACTTCTCAGTTCCACCCAAATAGCCTCGCTAGATGAGCCCTCCAATCTATCCTGCCAAAGCACTGCTGTAATATCTTCCCTGACTAGCAATGCAACACCTCCACCTCTTGTCCCTCCAATTCTATCAAACCTGAAGCAACGAAATCCTGGAATATTTAGTTTCCAATCACAGCCCTCCTGCAACCATGTTTCACTGGTCGCCACAACATTATACTTCCAGGTGTCTATCCGGACTCTAAGCTTATCCACCTTTCTTACAATGCTCCTAGCATTAAAATATGCACATTTAAGAAACCCGCCGTCTCTTATTCTCTGTTTATTTCCTTTTTCTTCTTTCTCCTCTTGTGTCCGAGTGCTTCCCTTTTCTGCTTCCTTAAATGCAGGTTTAAAAAAATGGTTTATAAAGTTGGTCAGATTTTCAACAATACAACACTGCTCTTCAATGTATTTGCATTTCACAGACTGTTACAATATGCCAGCTTCGAACTTGTAACATGAATTCCAAATTGATTTAATTTTGATATCACACCCTAAATTCATCGTGCCAATCGGCATGTACTTTCACACGATGAAAGTAGATTAAAATTCATTCAACCAGTGCACAGGTTACTTTGGAATTAAAAAAACATGCACTACTGATCTTTAGACAATAATAGAAGTTTAATGACATGCCTGAATATGGAGTAGTATGGCTAACATCAATCAGTATTTATAACAGATCTAATTTTCTCCTCTGCCGCAGCAATCCAATTTCACGGCTTCCATTTATCCCCTCATAGCAGAATCTTCACACAAACAAATCACCCAAGTTAGAGCACGGCATCTACACTCGGCATTGTTGCAACTACAAGACAGGCCAAATAGAAACAAGGAGAGATTGCAAAGTAGGCAGCAAAAACATACCAAACCAGGCAGCTGTTACCCATCTATCAATATTTGGTGTGCGGAACTGTACCCTGAGAGTTCCAGTCTTAAAGAATGAATGAATGAATGGACAGTTGTACTCCACTTCTAATAACTAGGGTCAATTTTTGTACAACCACTCAACTACCTCCTCTGGCAGCTTATTCCAATAGTTGCTGATTAGTAATAACATAGTTAACTTTTAAAAATGCAACACCACACATTTCTCGGTATTAAATTCCATCAACCACTCCACAACCCACCTGGCCAACCATCTTCACTATCTACAATACCACCCAATTTCATGTCATCTGCAGACTTGCTAATCATGCCCAGCTCCGAACCCTGAGGCACACCACTATTCACAGGCGTCTAGTCTGAGAAGCAACCTTCCACCATCACCCACTGCTTCCTTCCAGGAAGCCAACTTTCTATCCATTCAGCTATCACTCCTTGGATCCCATGGGATCTAACCTTCCAGAGTAGCCTACCATGTGGAACCTTGTCGAATGCTTTGCTATAGTCAATATATACAACGTCTACAGCTCTGCCCTCAACCTTTTTGATCACATCTTCAAAAAACTCAATTAGGATGGACCCTGAGCAGAACATTTAAACCAGCAATGCTTGAACCAACAGCAGCAAATAACAATTCAGCACATGGCTAACATCATAAATCCATCCAACCACCATACTATTTTAATGAGACTTCTTGGGGTTATACACAATACCCTCCAAATACAGTCTAATAAGACTATGTTCACTACTCAGTTACAGAAATAAGCATACAACCACCATCCACAGCTAAATGAATTTGGCCAGACAAATCAGGAATACCTGTACTGGTTAAATTGATGTCACCTACTGTTCAGAAAGTGCTCAGTTCACACAAGTTTCTTCCAGATCTTTTAAGCACCTTAGAAACCCAAAAATGTTGGTGCAGTTAAAGATTATATGTCTACACCCTCCTCTATCAAAGGTAACTACCTCAGAATTAGAATCAAATAAAATTCCCATAAGCAAGGCAAGAAAATTCAACCCATGTCACAGAATCAGCAGTGATTTCAAAATACGGTTCTAATTCTCGTTGAACCTAACTATGTCACCGGAACAAATTACATTGAAGACTGGAGATATGGAACAGTCTCCAATTGTTTCAACATAGTAGAGAATTGATCATAATTGCTGGAGAAGCAAATGTTTTAAAAACCTTTGACATGGTATTCAAATAATAAGTGAAGCAACATCAAGTGAAGTTACACACCTAATCGCCTAAACCTTGGCACAAAGACTGGAATTGGGGTCCAAGCGTGATCAAATGGTGAGCAATGTACATGCAATTGTTGTGGTGGATAGCAGCTAGCAGGGGCAACCTCTGCAGCGGCTCCCTATTTTAAAATAAGAATGAATGGGTTAGAATCTATCATAATGTAGTATCTTGCTGAAACTACACAACAATGTTGGGATTTAATAACTACAAAGCCATTTTGAAATAACAGTGAAGGTTAAGAAGATCAAGTGCAGTTCCGATCCGACACACCACCTATCCATGTTCTGCAGGGATGCTGCCTGACCCGCTGAGTTTTATGTCTGATCTTAGTGCAAATCAGGTTTTGTTACTGCTGACGTAACACAACAGCACCAAGCAGCAAGAAAATTCATGCTTCACACAAAATAATTGCCAAGATTAGAGAACATAAATCCTACCCATACGAGACTTTCCTCGAGTTTAGAAACAAAGGTGACTTCATTAAAGCAAAATATTTGACAGGATAAGTGGATGTAGAACATTTCTCCTGGCTGCCATGTCGGGGGTTGGAATCGTAATTGGGTGTGGGTATTTGGTCATTACGCAGAGTGCAAGGAAGAGTCTGGCAGGATATCTGGGCAATAAAGGCATCAGTAATACAGGTAATGGAGTTGAAGTAAATTGGCCACAATCTTACTGTGGTCGTACACAATAGATTAAACCCACACCATCCTGGCCACACACTCATCTCCCTGCTACCTTCAGGTAGAAGGTACAGGAGCCTGAAGACTGCAACAACCAGGTTCAGGAATAGTTACTTCCCCACAGCCATCAGGCTATTAAACTGGCTCGGACAAAACTCTGATTATTACCAACCACTTTTCTGTTATTTGCATTTACAGTTTATTATTCATGTGTGTATATATTTATATCATGGTATATGGACAAATTTATTGTTTTATAGTAAATGCCTCCTATTTTCTGTGTGCTTAAGCAAAGCAAGAATTTTCATTGTCCTATACAGGGACACATGACAATAAACTCACTTGAACTTGAACTTGAACTTGAACATTTATTTATTTTTACATTCAACAATGAATGATTAATGACATTGCCAAATAGGTGGGAATATGTCAGCAAACACTTTACTACTGTACAAGCAAATCAAATCAATCGATTCAAAAATGTAAATGGAATTAAAACAAACTTAAAAATGTCCAACTTACTTGTGTATGTCGGAAACAAATCACACCACATGTGGACCACGTTTCTAACCGTGTAGAGCAACTGCACGCACTGAAAAAGGAAATAAAGTATAAATCAGCTGCTGAAAGATGCAATTGAAAAGGTTATTGAAACAGTGCACTGGCTGCCTAATCATCCTGGTATTTCCTTGAGTGAACAACATTGAAGAATGAGTTTGAGCCTGGCTGCTTGGTCAGAGCCCAAGTCTGACCATACCAAGTTTCATGTGGTTCTCAAAACAATCCCCAACTCAGATCAGATTTCACTCAGCCAGAACTTCAAACAAAATGGCTCCATTGTTCGGTGTTACAGAAAATTTACCACATAAATGGCCATTTAGCCCATCATGTGTAGGATAGTTAAACACAATTAATCCAAGCTAATCTCATCTTCCAGTGGCCTTGCTGATCATTGTTCAAGTACTATAAAGATCAAATAGTGCAACTGTGAATATTTACCGACTTCTCAGAACAAGCCCCAGACATTGACTAATCTCTGGCTGACAATTTTCTGCACCTCCCCTTTAATACATAGTTTAAAATCAATGTTCTGACTTCTGCCGAGGGAAATACATCCTTCCTGAGATATTTGTGGAGGCCACATTATTGGTTATGTTTTTTGATATTATAAAAAGCAGCTATTTTACATTTTCCACCCCGACAACAAAATGGTAAGGAATAATCATAATATCAGGGCTGTATCATGTCGGAGTGACATCAGAACATACTATTCCGCCAAAGAGAGTAACAAAATCTGAACTTTTCCCCATGAAGCCATGAGTTTGGAGCTCAGTTGAAATATTAAAATGTAACACAATCAGACGTTTTTGCTAACCAGTCAGTTCCTTCCTACACATTTGTCTACTCCACTGTGAAATCTCCTCAAGTATGGGTACTTTGAAGAAGTTCTCCTCCTCTCTCCAACAAGAGTTCTGCATTTCTCTACATCCACTGTCTATATCTCCTGTTTCCCTTTCCCCCGACTAGTCTGAAGAAGGAGGTCTCGACCCGAAACGTCACCCATCCTTCTGTCCAGGAGATACTGCCTGTCCCGCTGAGTTACTCCAGCAATTTGTGTCTATCAAAATTGGGAAAAGGCTTTGAATGCAGAACATCTGTGACCTAACAAAATGCTGCAACATCATTGAGAATCTCTAATTGTCTTTCTGAACCACAGGTTTAAGCCTCCAACACAAAGATACTTTCACTAGTACCATTTACCAAGGCCATGAATGGTTAATACTTAATTAATCTATCCTTGGAAGTGACATTAATTTAGTTGACTTGAATTAATATCACAAACCAACTTTGGTGCCATTTTGTCATCCCCTTTTATTTTGTTGCTCTATCAAACATTCATCCACACTGCATTTTAAATAACTTGGGTGATTCATGAACTAGAACAGATCCCTGTTTACTTCACCGACTTGCAGTCTCTCCATTTGGAGAATCTGCCTTTTGATTTCTCTTCATGACGTTTATGACTTCACAGGTCGCGGGGTGACGACTGTATGGCCGTGAGTAGTCGCCCAAAGGGTCGTACCTTTTTCAGGTCGCCGCTGGATTTTCAAACACGTTGAGCATTTTCGGCCACCTGCTGAGGACTATGACGGGTGCCGGCAGTCACCGGAAATAATCGTGTAAGTGGGACAGACCCTTTACATACTGTCCTGCCTGCAGGTCATTAATCCTATTGCCGATGCGCCAGATGTACATTTCTGTTTTATTAATGAACCTTTATTTGAACGTAACCAGGGAATGGTAATGGGCAACAAAAGAGCTCCATTCACTTCAGAATCTATTATGCAACAAAACATATAATGACTTGCCATTCAGGTGAAGCAATTGCAGCCTCTGAAAGTGTCCGATAAATCAGTTCCTTCAGATTCTGGACAGATTCATTGATACGGCAGGTAGGTAGACACGTTGATTGACTGCCCAGTTGCTTCCCACTCTCCAGGTTCACCATGTCGCTCGGAACAAGGTTGGAAGTCATGGGCACTTTTAATTTACTGACTGTTCCTCGACTGGGAAGCATTGGAATAGAGATCTTGGAATCAGCCGTAATCTGAAGGTACAGCAAGCAGTTAACAGATTTTTTAAAAATCTTTTCACAAAATGTGTACCAAATTAAAACTTAGTTACAAATTAAAATGTAGACAAGCAAAAACTGGAACTACAAGAGCACATCCACTGGACAGAGCACTTGATTCAGTCAAATTTATAACAGTTAGGAGCTTCCTGATGGATCCATAAATTGTTCCCAAAAGGCTCAAATTAATTTGTAAATGTCCATTATAGAACATTCGTCATCTGTTAACATACGCTGTTCTAAAGTAACAACAACATTATTAATAGTCCATTCTGCCCATCAGGTCTGGAAGCGCCTCCTCACAGCCTAACTGATCTCTTTATACATCCATTTCTCTCTTTACATGGTGCGTTTGCTTTGTCTTTACAACACAAGGACATTCACAAATAAGGATCGAACATTCGCAAAGCATCAAGCATGCCAAAATAGTCCACAAATTACTAACTTAGATCCTGTACATAATTACACAACAAACATTACTTTCCAAGTTTGGTTTCTGTTAAATGTGAGCCTCTTGTTTGTTTATCTCTATTTAGAATTAATTGTGAAGTATTACAGGAGTAGAATGTGGGGAACAACATTACACATGTTGCACAATATACACTGGAATTATGGAAAGGCTCACATGGACAAATACGTTAGCTGTAAACCTAGTTTGTGAAGTAGTATTTGGATTATGCTGTATTTGTGCAATAAAAAGAGAAATTAGAAATAGCAAACAAGATAAAAAAGTGTAGTAACATTTTAAAGCTTGGCCTATCTTCACACTGTCCATCGACAGATATTAAGGCTGTAGAACGTACTGCAGAATAAAGTTTGCCCAAGTAAATTGGTGTTTATTAAATTAGCTGCTCCACCTCATTTTCCAACATTTGAATCAGTAACTCAGTTAAGCCAAAAACTAAACTGTAGGAAGACAAATACTGAATCAAGCAAAATCACAAACTCTCTTGTGGAAGTATCGTCGATGATGCTGCTACCCTGGCCATTCCCTTTTCTTCTTTTCTTTAATCTATTTTCTGGGAGAAGAGACCGCAACTTAAAAGCCTGGACTTCCAGACTTAAGGACTGCTTCTTTCCCCAATGCCACCATAATCCTAAACCAATCAGCTGGTACATGGATAGGAGAGTGGAATGATAAGAAAGCTTTGGAGAGATTTGGGGCCAAACGTAGGCAGCTGGGACATGGGGCATCCTGGCCAGCATGGGCAAGTTGGCCCAAAGGGCCAGTTATATGACATGCTCTATGACAATGACCACTTTCGCACCACCTTCCAGGAGGTGTTTCTACATATTCTGAACTCTACCACATTTGTTTATTCCAGTACTGTATTTTAATGTTGTATCACTACTTTGGATTGCACTACAATATTGCACCATACTACCATCTTGCATTCATATTTATGAATCATTACTGTATACATAATGTTCATCTGTGAACAAGGAATTTATATCAACCCTCACTCTGGTGTATATGACAATAAACAGATCTGATCACTCCCACATGTGCTGGGGCTGTGCAAACATTATTAATCCACCTTAACAGTGTTGTGGATCTCAGA
>NC_046003.1:5079263-5184333 GCF_010909765.2 Amblyraja radiata | reverse complement strand
GGGAGAGGGAGGGAGAGAAGGAGGGAGGGAGACGGAGGGGGAGAGGGAGAGAGGGATGGAGGGAGGGAACGAGGGAGGGAGTGAGGGAAGGAGGCAGGCAGAGAGGGCATAGCTATGGGCACACGCATGGGCCCCAGCTACGCTTGCCTCTTTGTCGGGTACGTCGAACAATCCTTGTTCAATACGTACCAGGGCCCCATCCCCGACCTCTACCCCCGTTACATCGACGACTGCTTTGGGGCCACCTCCTGCACCCACACACAACTGACTGACTTCATCCACTTCACCAACAACTTCCATCCCGCACTCAAATACACCTGGACCATTTCCGACACTTCCCTACCATTCCTTGACCTCACTATCTCCATCGCAGGTGATAGACTCCTGACTGATATCCACTACGGGCCAGCGACTGTGTCAGCTGGACTGGAGGACGGCAGCTTCGACAACCCCGGGCCGCAGTGTTTGAGCCGCGGGACTGTTTTTACATCGCCCGGTGGGGTATCGCCTCAGCGCAGAGGGAGAAGAGGAGGGAAGAGACTGCAGCCCTAACAACAACAACAAAATTAAGCTGGACAAAATGGTTAAACGAGCTAGCTCAGTGCTGGAGGGGAGAGTAGACTCTGGGATGGATGTGCTTGAGAGGCACATCATTTTCCTTCCTTCTACCCCCCCCCACCCACCCCCTTTCAGTCTGAAGAAGGGTTTCGGCCCGAAACGTCACCCATTTCCTTCGCTCCATAGATGCTGCTGAACCCACTGAGTTTCTCCAGCATTTTTGTGCACCATTGAAATTGGCATGCTGGTGCAGCAGGCAATGAATAAAGTGAATGGTATGTTAGAATTCATAGCAAAAGATTTGAGTATAGGAGCAGGGAGGTTCTACTGCAGTTGTACAGGGTCTTGGTGAGACCACACCTGGAGTATTGTGTGCAGTTTTGGCCTGTTGGCCTTCATAACAAGAGGAGTTGAGTATAGGAGCAAAGAGGTCCTTCTGCATGTTGCACAGGGCCCTGGTGAGACCACACCTGGAGTATTGCGTGCAATTTTGGTCCCCTAATCTGAGGTAAGACATTCTTGCCATAGATGGAGTACAGAGAAGGTTCACCAGACTGATTCCTGGGATGGCAGGACTTTCATATGAAGAAATACTGGATAGACTCGGATTGTACATGCTAGAATTTAGAAGATGGAGGGGGATCTTGTAGAAACTTACAAAATTCTTAAGAGGTTGGACAGGCTGAATGCATTAAGATTGTTCCCGATGTTGGGGAAGTCCAGAACAAGGGGCCACACACACAGTTTAAGAATAAGAGGGAAGTATTTTAGGATCGAGATGAGAAATCATTTTTTTTCACACACACACACACAGAGTGGTGAATCTGTGGAATTATCTGCCACAGAAGGTACTTAAGGTCACAGTTCATTGGCTATATTTAAGAGGGAGTTAGATGTGGCTAATGGGATCAGGGGGTATGGAGAGAAGGCAGTGATGGGATACTGAGTTGGATGATCAGCCATGATCATATTGAATGGCGAATGGTGCAGGCTCGAAGGGCCGAATGGCCTCTACTCCTGCACCTATTGTCTATGTTTCTCTAATGTCTTGTTTGCAGGTAAAATCGGAAAAAAATTGACTTAGGAAGATTGAATTTGTTGCTTAATTGTTCAAATTACAGTGTTACCCATAAACAGGTTCTTGAAGGACACAACACCCTTCCTATGCCATTCTTTAAAGACAGGGTCCTGAGTTGGTGTTTTAAAAAGGTGGTCTGATGCAATAGGGCTCAGTAGAGAAACGTAATGCAACCCAAAACATTTCCTGAATTGAACGCATATCAATAATGTTTTATTATTAATTATTAATGTTTTATGTGTCATTCGTAACTATCACTGTATGAGTCACTTACGTGAAGTACAACGGGATCTGGGGGGTCCTTGTTCATCAGTCAATGACGGTAAGCATGCAGGTACAGCAGGCAGTGAAGAAAGCCAATAGTTGAAGTTGGCCTTCATAACAAGAGGAGTTGAGTACAGGAGCAAAGAGGTCCTTCTGCAGTTGTACAGGGTCTTGGTGAGACCACACCTGGAGTATTGTGTGCAGTTTTGGCCTGTTGGCCTTCATAACAAGAGGAGTTGAGTATAGGAGCAATGAGGTCCTTCTGCAGTTGTACAGGGTCCTGGTGAGACCACACCTGGAGTATTGTGTGCAGTTTTGGTCCCCTAATTTGAAGAAGGACATTCTTGCTATTGAGGGAGCTCAGCGTAGGTTCACCAGGTTAATTCCCGGGATGCCGGGACTGTCATATGCTGAGAGAATGGAGCGGATGGGCTTGTACACTCTGTGGAGTTTACAAAATTGGCCAGGGTGGCACTAGTGTAGGTTGAACTAGATGCAGGAACATTGTTCCCGATGTTGGGGAGGTCCAGAACAAGGGGCCACACACACAGTTTAAGGATAAGGGGGAAATCTTTTAGGACTGAGATGGGAAAAACTTTTTTTTTCGCACACAGAGAGTGGTGAATCTGTGGCATTCTCTGCCACAGAAGGTATTTGAGCCCACAGTTAATTGGCTATATATAAGAGGGAGTTAGATGTGGGCCTTGTGGCTAAAGGGATCAGGGGGTATGGAGAGAAGGCAGGTACAGGATACTGAGTTGGATGATGAGTCATGGTCATATTGAATGGCGGTGCAGGCTCAAAGGGCCGAATGGCCTCTACTCCTGCACCTATTTTCTATGTTTCTCTCTCCATCCCATTCTCCCTCTCTCTCTCTAAGGATGAGAGGGTATCTCATTGAAACATATGAGATTATTAAGAGTTGGACACGCTAGAGGCAGGAAACATGTTCCCGATGTTGGGGGAGTACAGAACCAGGGGCCACACACACACACACACAGTTTAAGAATAAGGGGACGGCCATTTAGAACGGAGACGTGGAAACACTTTTCCACCCAGAGAGTTGTGAGTCTGTGGCCATTTGGGACTGAGATGAGAAACTTTTCCACCCAGAGAGTTGTGTGAGTCTGTGGCCATTTGGGACTGAGATGAGGAGAAACCTTTCCACCCAGAGAGTTGTGTGAGTCTGTGGAATTCCCTGCCTCACAGAGGGCGGTGAAGGCCTGTTCTCTGGAGAGAATTATTTCAAGAGAGAGCTAGATAGGGCTCTTAAAGATAGCGAGAGAGAGTCAAGGGATATGGGGAGAAGGCAGGAACGGGGTACTGATTGTGGATGATCAGCCGTGATCACATTGAATGGCGGTGCTGGCTGGAAGGGAAAATGGCCTCTACTCCTGCACCTGTTGTCTATTGAAGCACGTGGGAATATTTTTTGTATGACAGTTTTGTCATTCAATACTTACAGAGGGAGGGAGAGAGGGAGAGAGAAGCGGTGAGAGGGGGTGGAAAGGAGAGGGGGAGGGAGAGAGAGGGGGAGAGAGAGGGAGGGAGAGACGGGGGGAGTGGGGAGAGAGAGGGAGAGACGGGTGAGAGAGGGGAGAGAGATGGAAAAGGAGGAGAGAGGGGAGGGAGAGAGAGTGGGAGAGAGGGGGAAGGGGAGAGAGGGAGAGAGAGGGAGAGAGAGGGGAGAGAGAGAATGGGGTGAGAGAGAGTTGGAAAGAGAGTTGGGAGAGGGGGAAAGAGAGTGGGGAGAAGGCAGGAACGGGGTACTGATTGTGCTGGCTGGAAGGGCTGAATGGCCTCTACTCCTGCACCTATTGTCTATTATTTTAAACATCCTTCTGATAAACAGGCTGAGTAACCACGAATGGACACAAGACTCTAAATGTATTTCACCCATCGATCATGTTACGGGGAGGGGAGGGGAGGAGAGGAGAGGAGAGGAGAGGTGAGGAGTGGAGAGCAGAGGGGATGGACCGATCAGCGATCGATCGCCCGTTCACACACTAGTTTAGTTTAGAGATACAGCGCGGAAACAGGAGGCAAAAGTTGACACGCGCACACGCACACGCACACGCACACGCACCCGCACCCGCACCCGCACCCGCACCCGCACACACACACACACACACACACACACACACACACACACACACACACACACACACACACACACACACACACACACACACACACACACACACACACACACACACACACACACACACACACACACACACACACACACGAACCCTTTAAGTCCTCACCATTCTCAGAAAAGACTATCCCCTTGTCTTGCAAACAAATGCAAAACGTTCCCCCTCTCCCCATCCCAAGAGGAGTTGAGTATAGGAGCAAAGAGGTCCTTCTGCAGTTGTACAGGGCCCTGGTGAGACCACACCTGGAGTATTGTGTGCAGTTTTGGCATGTTGTCCTTCATAACAAAAGGAGTTGAGTATAGGTGCAGGGAGGTTATACTGCAGTTGTACGGGGTCTTGGTGAGACCACACCTGGAGTATTGCGTACAGTTTTGGTCTCCTAATCTGAGGAAAGAAATTCTTGCCATAGAAGGAGTACAGAGAACGTTCACCAGACTGATTCCTGGGATGGCAGGACTTTCATATGAAGAAAGACTGGATAGACTCGGCTTGTACTCGCTAGAATTTAGAAGATTGCGGGGTGATCTTATAGAAACATAGAACATTCTTAAGGGGTTGGACAGGCTAGATGCAGGAAGATTATTCCCGATGTTGGGGAAGTCCCGAACAAGGGGTCACACACACAGTTTAAGGATAAGGGGGAAGTATTTTAGGACTGAGATGAGAAAAACTTTTTTTTCACACACAGAGAGTGGTGAATCTGTGGAATTCTTTGCCACAGAAGGTATTTGAGGCCACAGATTAATTGGCTATATTTAAGAGAGAGTTAGATGTGGCCCTTGTGGCTAAAGAGATCGGGGGTATGGAGAGAAGGCAGGTTGGATGATCAGCCGTGATCATATTGAATGGCTTTCTGGCTCGAAGGGCCGAATGGACTACTTCTGTACCTATTGTCTATATTTCTATGTTTCTATGATGTGAGTAGAGGCCATTCGGCCCTTCCAGCCAGCACCGCCATTCACTGTGATCATGGCTGATCATCCACAATCAGTACCCCATTCCTGCCTTCTCCCCTGACTCTCTCTCGCTATCTTTAAGAGCCCTATGTAGCTCTCTCTTGAAAGAATTCTCTCCAGAGAACCGGCCTCTGAGGCAGAGAATTCCACAGACTCACAACATATGGGTGGAAAAGTGTTTCCTCGTATCCGTTCTAAATGGCCGACCCCTTATTCTTAAACTGTGTGTGTGTGTGTGTGTGGCCCCTGGTTCTGGACTCCCCCAACATCGGGAACATGTTTCCTGCCTCTAGCGTGTCCAATCCCTTAATAATCTCATATATGTCTCAATGAGATCAAGTTCAAGTTCAAATTTATTAGTCACATCCACCTAGGTGTAGTGAAATTCTTTTTTCCAATGCAGCACATAAAAAAAGAATACAAACATGACAATAATAAATAGCTTTAACATAAAAACATCCCCCCACAATGGTTCCCACCATGAGGGAAGGCACAACGTCCAGTCCCATCCCCATGTCCACCCATAGTCGGGCCTATTGAGGCCTCCACAGTTGCCTCTACGAAGGCCCGATGTTCCAGGCCGTTCTCGCCGGGTGATGGTGTTCCGGCGTCGGGAGAGTCCTCTCAGCGGCATGGGATCCCTGGAACGACCGCCTCCTTACTCGAGACCGTGGCTTCCGGAGCCGACAAGGCCGCGCCGAATGGAGCTCAACTGGCGATCTCATCGAGAGATCCCAGGCTCCCGATGGAAAGTTCAGCGCCGCCGCCCGCAGCCGCTCCACAGACCCACAGCTCCGCAACGGACCCAGCTCACCGGAGTTCCAGCCGGCGACCCAGGCAAGGCACCGCCCGCCCCGCAATGGCGCTCCAGCGCTGCACCGCCGTCCTCACACCCGCAGCTCCGCCACCGCCCATGCCGATGCCCCGGGCGGTCCCCTCAGGAAACGCCGCTCCAGGCCCGCTGGTAAGCCACGAGGACGGGTCGAAAGTGCAGTCCGGAGAAAAGCTGCATCTCCGACCAGGTAGGGACCCTGAAAATTAGTTTCCCCCTCACCCCCCCCCCTCCCCCACACATAAAAAAGCTAGAACTCCTGAAAACAAAACACTAAACTAACTAAAAATAAGAAAACAAGATGAAATAAACAGACAGCTGCAGGCTAGGCAGCCATACCCCTACAGGTCGGCCTGAACACAAAATACAACAAGACTCGGCATCTGGTATTTTGGTAGTGTCCGATTGGCCTACTCAACCATGGTTCCCTGTGATTCTTGTTATGGTTTTAGAACCATGCATCCCCGTTCCGAAACGACCAGATTTGTTGGTTCATCCCGTAATGGGGGGAAAGCCATCCATGCCATAATAGGACACATTTGCTGATTTGTAGAATCTTAAGAAACCATTTCTGTACCTGGGACCAACGGACTGAACGATGAACATATCGGGTCTACATCAGGAAGTGGGAGAAACTGTTCAAGGAACAACATCACTTACTGTACGACGAACATAACCTCTGTGCTGGAATTCCTGGATAGCCCCACTATGATGGGGTGCTCAGTTATAGTGCCATAAACTGAGCCAGAAGTGCCCTTACAGCAAATATGTGGCAACGATCAGAGCATCATTCTGTCGGGACCCACCCCTGGTAACTAAACGTATGAGGGATATTTTAATATTAATCCCCAAGGACAAGGTATTCCCAAATATGGAATGTGAATAGAGTCCTAACATTACTGAGGAATTGGTCACCAGCAACAGCGTTGTCCCTGCATAGACTAACATATAAAATAGTCATGCAATGGCATTGGTCTCAGCACATAGAGTTCAGTCGTTACATAAACTAAGGCTGGATAGTATCACCACCTCAACGAATAAAATAACCTTTGACATCCACGAATTAGTTAAACAGAGCAGACCGGGAACGTCAGGCCTCTCAATAGAATTCAGTGCATACCCAATAGATTATCTCTA
Organism: Amblyraja radiata; assembly: GCF_010909765.2. Classification (NCBI taxonomy): domain Eukaryota; kingdom Metazoa; phylum Chordata; class Chondrichthyes; order Rajiformes; family Rajidae; genus Amblyraja; species Amblyraja radiata. The sequence continues at coordinate 5,177,349 of NC_046003.1, read as the reverse complement.
TGCATTATGAGACATTAATTCTTATACATAGAGAACACTAAACATCTGAGGCAATGAGATGGCATTACTGATCAGCCACTAACAGGCCCATAATAGGGTATCGGTACAAACAATTTCCAGACGGCTGAAACAGGTTTTAACGGCTGCTGGGGTGGTTACTAACATATTCAAATCTCATACCACTAGGGCTGCAGCTACATCGGCAGCAAAGGAATTGGACGTACCTATGGACCAAATCCTGGGAACAGCAGGATGGTCATACGAGAAAACTTCTCAACAATATTACAATAAACCAGTGGTTAAACCTGTGACATTTTCGGAATCAATTTTAAGTTCTGTATCATGTTTTACCTCATAAGATAGGGGCTATAATGTTGTAAGTTAATAAGTTCATCATGGGTTTTCAATGTCGGATTCATGTTTGAATACGTTAACACAATTCCTCCCTTAGTCAATTAAGGCAGACGTGAGGCATGGACTCGTTTCCACGGCATGAAATCACAGAGCTTTAAAATCTTCACGTAGTCACTCACGTGACTCCGAAGTAAAATAGTAAGATTAAACGAGAATTTACCAGTTTGAAGTTTGATCTTTATTTTATGAGGAGTAACGTTGAGGGATTACGTGCCCTCCGCTCCCACCCTCGATCATAAATTTCAACGGGTATCCTTTTTCTCTAATCTTACTATGTTCTGTTCATTACTGTTATCTGCGATTTCACACCGCTGCTTTGAAGAATGATACGCATGCGTCCTGGCGGCATCTTCACGTAATCCCTCAACGTTACTCCTCATAAAATAAAGATCAAACTTCAGACTGGTAAATTCTCGTTTAATCTTACTATTATAAAATCGAACCTGCCTCCACCTCTCCCACTGGAAGCTCATTCCACACAGCTACCACTCTCTGAGTAAAGAAGTCCCCCCTCAGGTTACCCCTAAACTTATGTCCCTTAATTCTCAAATCATGTGCTCTTGTTTGAATCTTCCCTACACTCAATGGGAAAAGCTTGTCCACGTCCACTCTGTCTATCCCTCTCAACATTTTAAAGACCTCTATCAAGTCCCCCCTTAACCTTCTGCGCTCCAAAGAATAAAGACCTAACTTGTTCAACCTTTCTCTGTAACTTAGAGATGTCATGATATACTCAGAGGTGCCAGTTTTTTACCGAACATTTCAATATTCTAGTACCTGAAAATCAGTATTTTGCTGAGGAAATCAGTATTTTTACGTGGTACAATTTTGCTGAAATAAAATTAATTTTAAAATGTATTCAAGATAAGGATAAGGGTCTGCTGGACAACCTGTCTGCTCTTTCAATGCTGGACACCTCGCTGCATCTGCATTGCTGGTCAACCTCTTTGATCCCTCACTGCTCGACACTTCGTTGCACCCGCTCTGCTGGACAACCTCTCTGCTCCCTCACCGCTAGATACTCTCTCCACCTGCACCTGCAGCGCTGGACACCTCTCTGCACCCTCACCATCATGCTCAAATATTCAACTCTACAAATGACTGGTTTCTTCAACAACCACATCCTATCCTGCATCCAAGTCATTGAACAGCTTGCACTTCTACGTCGACCCCGTTTCATCCACAGAGGCTCTCGGCGCAAGCTTGTTTACTTCAACCACGGACATTCCATTCCATCCATCTGCTCACTACCACGATCTACCCCCCCCCCCCTCAACTGCGCCACCCCCCATCCCAGCTGACCGCACGCACTGTCAACCGGGACAACCTCAGATCTCTCCAGCCTGCCCCCATCCCTCCACCCTCTCATAATGCCAACTTTGCCCTCCTCAACACCAGGTCGCTCAACAACAAAGCCCTTGCCCTCCATGAACTTATCATTGACAACACTCTGGACTTCCTTCTGCTCACTGAGACCTGGCAACAACCCAATGTCTTCTTCTCCCTCAATCAAGCATCCCCACCTGGATTTAATTACATTTCCAAACCCCGGCCCTCCCGCCATGGAGGTGGCCTCGCTGTTATTTTCAACCAGAATTTTCGTATCACTGAACTCACCCTCCCCCCAGTAGCATCATTTGAATTCCTCGCCTTCAAAGCCCTTTCCTCCATGACAGTCATCCTCATTTACCGGCCACCTAAACCAAACCCCTCCTTCCTATCTGACTTCACTGAACTCCTCACACTTGCCTCATCCCTCTCCCCACGTCTGCTGCTACTTGGTGACTTAAATATTCACATGGACTCCCACCTGCAAGCTCGCATCTGAATTCGCCTTTTTACTTGACAACTTCTCTCTCACTCAGCACTTCACCTTTCCCACCCATGACAAAGGTCACATCCTTGACCTGGTCTGCTCCACAAATCAACCGGTACTCGACCTCCATCCATGCCTCTTCCCCTTCTCTGATCATAAGCTTATACGGTTCACCATCCCTTCTCCGACACCTCGCCCCCGCTTCCTCCGAGAAATCACCTTCCGTAATCTAAAATCCATTGATCCCCTCCATCTCTCTGACTTGCTCTCCACCACTCTCCCCCTGGACTCAGCCCCCATCTCACCTGATGATCTCACAAACCATCTCAACTCCACCTTGTCTACCTCCCTTAACACTATGGCCCCCCTCAAAACAAGAACCGTAACTTTCAACACATCTTCACCCTGGTACACACCTGCACTTCGTAAACTGAAACAGACTGGTCGCCGACTTGAACGACTCACAAAGAAATCATCTCTCACAGACCACCTTGAAGCTTACAAACTCCACCTCACCGACTACAAAGATGCCCTCATTGCTGCAAAATCTGCCTACCTCTCCTCCATATTCACTGATCCCTGCCTAAACCACAGAACCCTCTTCTCCACATTGGGCAACCGCCTCAAGCCTCGAGCCAACACTCTCCCTACATCTACTCCGGATCTCTGCAACTCATCCCTCCACTTTTTCGCTGATAAAATCAGCACCATCTATCAATCTTTATCCCATGTACCCGACTCCCCAGCATCTGCTCCACCACCTACCAAGGCCCCTCCTTTCAACATCTCCACTGACCTCCTTACCCCTCCTCCACACTGCTTCCTCTCCCAGTTTGACGTGGTCACCCCTATTGAAATCTCCAAACTCATCAGCTCTTCCAAACCCACTACCTGCTCCCTCGACCCTCTCCCCACTCCCCTGCTGAAGTCCTGCCTCCCCGTTCTCTGCCCCTACCTCACTAATCTCTTCAACTCCTCATTGTCCCAATGAATTGTCCCCTCCGCTTTCAAAACTGCTGCTGTCACAGCAATCTTAAAGAAACCTGGTCTTGATCCCTCCTCTCTCATTAACTGCCGCCCAATCTCAAACCTCCCCTTTCTTTCAAAAACCCTGGAGCGTATAGTTGCGTCGCAACTTCATTCCCACCTCCTTGCGTATAACCTACTTGAACCCCTCCAATCTGGCTTTCTCCCCCTCCATAACACAGAAACTGCTCTCCTCAAAGTCCTCAACGACCTCCACACCTCTGCTGACACTGGTTCCCACAACATGCTCATCCTCCTCGACCTGAGCGCAGCCTTCGATACAGTGAACCATAACATCCTGCTCACCAGACTCAAAGACCTCGGCATTGAAGGCTCTGCACTCTACAAAATCCTGATCCTCACCTACAAAGCCCTCCGCCATCTGCCCCCCCCCCCCATATCTCACTGACCTCCTCTCCCCCTACCAACCCTCACGGTCCCTCAGATCCACATCAGCCGGTCTCCTCTCCATCCACAAGTCCAACCTCCGCAGTTTTGGGGACAGAGCCTTCTCCAGGGCAGCTCCCAGGCTCTGGAACTCCCTCCCACAACTGATCCGCAATTCCGTGTCCCTCACCATCTTCCAGACCCGCCTCAAGACCCATCTCTTCACCTCTGCCTATCCTTAGCCCCACGTCCCCCTCCCTTTTCATCTGTGCACTAATTGCCTCGTATTGTGTTTTGAATTGTATTCTGTCTTTACTTTGTGTACTAGTCATGTCTCTACTATTTATTTCATTCCCCTTACATGTTTTTCCTCTACCTGCAACATTTTTGTAAGGTGTTCTTGAGAATCTTGAAAGGCGCCCATAAATAAAATGTATTATGATTATTATTAAGGCTGGGAGCTGAACATCCAGGGATATTCAATATTCAGGAGGGATAGAGAGAGAAAGGAAAAGGAGGTGGGGTAGCGTTGCTGGTTAGAGAGGAGATTAAAGCAATGGAAAGGAAGGACATTAGTTTGGAGGATGTGGAATCGGTATGGGTAGAGCTGCGAAATACTAAGGGGCAGAAAACGCTGGTGGGTGTTGTGTACAGGCCACCTAACAGTAGTAGTGATGTTGGAGATGGTATCAAACAGGAAATTAGAAATGCGTGCGACAAAGGCAAAACAGTTATAATGGGTGACTTCAATCTACATATAGATTGGGTGAATCAAATTGGCAGGGGTGCTGAGGAAAAGGATTTCTTGGAATGTATGCGGGATAGTTATCTAAATCAACATGTAGAGGAACCAACGAGAGAGCAGGCTATTTTAGACTGGGTATTGAGTAATGAGGAAGGGTTAGTTAGCAGTCTTGTTGTACGTGCCCCCTTGGGCAATAGTGACCATAGTATGGTTGAGTTCTTCATTAGGATGGAGAGTGACATTGTTAATTCAGAATCAATGGTTCTGAACTTAAAGAAAGGTAACTTTGAGGGTATGAGACGTGAATTGGCCAAGATTGACTGGCAATTAATTCTAAAAGGCTTGACGGTGGATATGCAATGGAAGACATTTATAGACTGCATGGATGAACTACAAAAATTGTTCATCCCAGTTTGGCAAAAGAATAAATCAGGGAAGGTAGTGCATCCGTGGATAACAAGGGAAATCAGGGATAGTATCAAAGCGAAGGATGATGCGTACAAATTAGGCAGAAAAAGCAGCATATCAGAGGACTGGGAGAAATTCAGAGACCAGCTGAGGAGGAAAAGGGGCTTAATTAGGAAAGGAAAAATAGATTATGAAAGAAAACTGGCAGGGAACATAAAAACTGACTGCAAAAGCTTTTATAGATATGTGAAAAGAAAGAGATTAGTTAAAACAAATGTAGGTCCCTTGCAGTCAGAAACAGGTGAGTTGATCATGGGGAACAAGGATATGGCGGACCAATTGAATAATTACTTTTTTTCCGTCTTCACTAAGGAAGACATAAATAATCTGCCGGAAATAGCAGGGGACCGCGGGTCAAAGGAGTTGGAGGAATTGAATGAAATCCAGGTTAGTCGGGAAGTGGTGTTGGGTAAATTGAATGGATTAAAGGCCGATAAATCCCCTGGGCCAGATAGGCTGCATCCCAGAATACTTAAGGAAGTAGCTCCTGAAATAGTGGATGCATTAGTGATAATCTTTCAAAACTCTTTAGATTCTGGAGTAGTTCCTGAGGATTGGAGGGTAGCAAACGTAACCCACTTTTTAAGAAGGGAGGGAGAGAGAAAACGGGGAATTACAGACCAGTTAGTCTAACATCGGTAGTGGGGAAACTGCTAGAGTCAGTTATTAAAGATGGGATAGCAGCACATTTGGAAAGTGGTGAAATCATTGGACAAAGTCAGCATGGATTTACGAAAGGTAAATCATGTCTGACGAATCTTATATAATTTTTCGAGGATGTAACTAGTAGCGTGGATAGGGGGAGAACCAGTGGATGTGGTGTATCTGGACTTCCAGAAGGCTTTCGACAAGGTCCCACATAAGAGATTAGTATACAAACTTAAAGCACACGGCATTGGGGGTTCAGTATTGATGTGGATAGAGAACTGGCTGGCAAACAGGAAGCTAAGAGTAGGAGTAAACGGGTCCCTTTCACAATGGCGGGCAGTGACTAGTGGGGTACCGCAAGGCTCAGTGCTGGGACACCAGCTATTTACAATATAAATTAATGATCTGGATGAGGGAATTGAAGGCAATATCTCCAGGTTTGCGGATGACACTAAGCTGTGGGGGGGGGGGGGGGGGGCAGTGTTAGCTGTGAGGAGGATGCTAGGAGACTGCAAGGTGACTTGGATAGGCTGGGTGAGTGGGCAAATGTTTGGCAGATGCAGTATAATGTGGAAAGGTGTGAGGTTATCCATTTTGGTGGCAAAAACAGGAAATCAGACTATTATCTAAATGGTGGCCGATTAGGAAAAGGGGAGATGCAGCGAGACCTGGGTGTCATGGTACACCAGTCATTGAAAGTAGGCATGCAGGTGCAGCAGGCAGTGAAAAAGCGAATGGTATGTTAGCTTTCATAGCAAAAATATTTAGCATAGTTAGTATAGGAGCAGGGAGGTTCTACTGCAGTTGTACAGGGTCTTGGTGAGAGCACACCTGGAGTATTGCGTACAGTTTTGGTCTCCAAATCTGAGGAAGGACATTATTGCCATAGAGAGAGTGCAGAGAAGGTTCACCAGACTGATTCCTGGGATGTCAGGACTGTCTTATGAAGAAAGACTGGATAGACTCGGCTTGTACTCGCTAGAATTTAGGAGATTGAGAGGGGATCATAGAAACTTACAAAATTCTTAAGGGGTTGGACAGGCTAGATGCAGGTAGTTTGTTCCCGATGTTGGGGAAGTCCAGGACAAGGGGTCACAGCTTAAGGATAAGGGGGAAATCCTTTAAAACCGAGATGAGAAAAACTGTTTTCACACAGAGAGTGGTGAATCTCTGGAACTCTCTGCCACAGAGGGTAGACGAGACCAGTTCATTGGCTATATTTAAGAGGGAGTTAGATGTGGCCCTTGTGGCTAAGGGGATCACAGGGTGTGGAGAGAAGGCAGGTACGGGTTACTTAGTTGGATGATCAGCCATGATCATATTGAATGGCGGTGCAGGCTCGAAGGGCCGAACGGCCTACTCCTGCACCTAATTTCTATGTTTCTATGTTTCTATGGCTGTTATCATTGTATGTATGCAAATTGTTGTGAAATTCAAATAAATAGATTTAAACAAGATTTAGCAATGAAAAAAAATAGAAAAGAAGCTTGATAGTTCTGAGAGTTATTTTGAGTCAGTTCCAAGTACACAAATACACTACAATTGACGACGAGGATGGGATAGAGTTTGTGAACTCACCTGCAGGACTGTTTTGCAACACGCAGGATTTTTAACAGTTTAAACAGTAGATAAGGAGTTGTGTCGCAGTTGTTTGCGAGCTGAACACGAGAGGCCTGCAGATCCCTCTATGCCGGTGACTGCATTTAAAACATCAGCTGTACAAGTCGGCGAGTTTTGTCAGGCTATCTCTATGTTGTGTGTACGTGGCAAGATGTCGTCCTTCGGATTGTTACTCATTTTAGACTGAGTTGTTTTTTTTTGTCGAATTCCTCAAGCTGAATAGTCTTTGCATAAGTTTTAGGTGAATTGTTACACCAAAACACACAACAACAGCACGACGAGGATAAAAGAACAGAAAAGGAAAGAAGAAGAACTGTCAGAAAAAAAGGTTGTGTTTGGAAACAAAGTGGAACGGCACCAAGCCAGAAGATTTGGCGCCAAATGGTTTGGAATTGGCGCCAAAGAAAAGAAAGGTCGGAACCGGAAGCAAGGAAAACAATTGGGGCAGTAAGTAAGTATCACCGAAGAACGCATCCGAAAGCTGGAAGCCTAAGCAGCAGGACAGCGACGGTGTCAACTTACCTGTAACATTTTCCAGGGCTGTGCAGCCAAGGCTGTTGGGTATAAATGCAGGAGTAGCAAGATGGATTCAACAGTGGCTGAATGGGAGAAGCCAGAGGGTAATGGTGGATGGCTGTTTGTCGGTTTGGAGGCAGGTGACTAGTGGGGTGCCTCAGGGATCTGTGTTGGGTCCTTTGTTGTTTGTCATGTACATCAATGATCTGGATGAAGGTGTGGTAAACTGGATTAGTAAGTATGCAGATGATACCAAGATAGGGGGTGTTGTGGATAATGAAGAGGATTTCCAAAGTATACAGAGTGATTTAGGCCATTTGGAAGAATGGGCTGAAAGATGGCATATGGCATTTAATGCTGACAAATGTGAGGTGCTACACCTTGGCAGGACAAATAAACATAGGACGTACATGGTAAATGGTAGGGAATTGAAGAATACAGTTGAACAGAGGGATCTGGGAATAACCGTGCATAGTTCCTTGAAGGTGGAATCTCATATAGATAGGGTGGTAAAGAAAGCTTTTGGTATGCTAGCCTTTATAAATCAGAGCATTGAGTATAGAAGGTACACAAAATTGCTGGAGAAACTCAGCGGGTGCAGCAGCATCTATGGAGCGAAGGAAATAGGCGACGTTTCGGGCCGAAACCCTTCTTCAGACTGATGGGGGGTGGGGGGGGGGAAGAAGGAAGGAAAAGGGGAGGAGGAGGAGCCCGAGGGCGGGCGGATGGGAGGGTGGGAGGAGACAGCTAGAGGGTTGAGGAAGGGGAGGAGACAGCAAGGACTAGCAAAATTGGGAGAATTCAATGTTAATGCCATCCGGACGCAAGGTCCCCAGACGGAATATGAGGTGCTGTTCCTCCAATTTCCGCTGTTGCTCACTCTGGCAATGGAGGAGACCCAGGACAGAGAGGTCGGATTGGGAATGGGAGGGGGAGTTGAAGTGCTGAGCCACCGGGAGGTCAGGTAGGTTATTGCGGACTGAGCGGAGGTGTTCGGCGAAACGATCGCCCAACCTCCGCTTAGTCTCGCCGATGTACATCAGCTGACATCTAGAGCAGCGGATGCAGTAGATGAGGTTGGAGGAGATACAGGTGAACCTTTGTCGCACCTGGAACGACTGCTTGGGTCCTTGAATGGAGTCGAGGGGGGAGGTGAAGGGACAGGTGTTGCATTTCTTGCGGTTGCAACGGAAAGTGCCCGGGGAGGGGGTGGTGCGGGAGGGAAGGGAAGAATTGACGAGGGAGTTGCGGAGGGAGCGGTCTTTGCGGAAGGCAGACATGGGGGGAGATGGGAAGATGTGGCGAGTGGTGGGGTCACGTTGGAGGTGGCGGAAATGTCGGAGGATTATGTTTTGTATTTGCCGGCTGGTGACGTGAAAGGTGAGGACCAGAGGGACTCTGCCCTTGTTGCGAGTGCGGGGATGGGGAGAGAGAGCAGTGTTGCGGGGTATGGATGAGACCCTGGTGTGAGCTTCATCTATGGTGGCGGAGGGGAACCCCCGTTCCCTGAAGAACGAGGACATTTCCGATGCCCTGGTATGGAACGTCTCATCCTGGGAACAGATGCGGCGTAGGCGGAGGAATTGGGAGTAGCGGATGGAGTCTTTGCAGGGGGCAGGGTGGGAAGACGAGTAGTCCAGATAGCCATGTGAGTCAGTGGGTTTGTAATGTATGTCGGTCAGGAGTCTGTCCCCTGCGATGGAGATGGTGAGGTCAAGGAATGGTAGGGAAGTGTCGGAAATGGTCCAGGTGTATTGGAGTGCCGGATGGAAGTTGGTGGTGAAGTGGATGAAGTCAGTCAGTTGTGTGTAGGGGAGGTGGCCCCAAAGCAGTCGTCAATGTAACGGAGGTAGAGGTCGGGGATGGGGCCCTGGTACGTCTCGAACAAGGATTGTTCAACGTACCTGACAAAGAGGCAGGCGTAGCTGGGGCCCATGCGTGTGCCCATAGCTACGCCTTGTGTTTGGAGGAAATGGGAGGAGTCAAATGTAAAGTTGTTGAGGGTGAGGACCAACTCCGCTAAGCGGAGGAGAGTGTCAGTGGCTGGGTATATGTTGCTCCTCTGGTCGAGGAAGAACCGGAGGGCTCCGAGGCCATCCTGGTGGGGGATGGAGGTGTAGAGTGACCGGACATCCATGGTGAAGATGAGGGGGTGAGGGCCCAGAGAGTGGAATGCGTGGATGCGGCGGAGAGCGTCTGAGGTGTCTAGAACATAGGTGGGGAGGGATTTGACCAAGGGGGATAGGATGGAGTCAAGGTATGTGGAGATGAGTTCGGTGGGGCACGAACACGCAGAGACAATGGGTCTGCCGGGAGAGCCGGGTTTGTGGATTTTGGGGAGAAGGTAAAAACGGGCCGTGCGGGGCTGGGGAACGATGAGGTTGGAAGCTTGGTCGGGCAGGGCGTGGGAATTGATGAAGTCGGTGATGGTGCTAGAAATGGTGGCCTGGTGCTCGTCAGTGGGGTCATGGTCCAAGGGTAAGTAGGAGGAGGTGTCCGAGAGTTGGCGCGTGGCCTCAGCTTTGTAGAGATCGACGCGCCAGACTACCACGGCACCTCCCTTGTCGGCTGGTATGATGACCCAATCTGGGTTTTTGCGGAGTGATTCAATGGCAGTGCGTTCAGAGGGGGGAAAGATTAGAGTGAGACAGGGGAGTGGAGAAGTTGAGGCGGTTGACGTCGCGGCGGCAGTTCTGGATAAAGAGTTCCAGAGCCGGGACTTTATGGGAGGGGTTCCACGAGGAGGGGGTGCGCTGGAGACGGGAAAAGGGGCCATCATTGGGGGGCGAGGACTCCTTCCCATGGAAGTGCGCTGTGAGGCGGAGACGACGGTAGAGCGCTCCAAGTCATGGTGGGCGCGGAACTCATTGAGATGGGGAGGGAGGGGGACAAAGGTAAGACCTCTGCTGAGGACATTGAGTATAGAAGCTGGGATGTAATGTTAAATTGTACAAGGCATTGGTGAGACCAATTCTGGAGTATGGTGTACAATTTTGGTCGCCCAATTATAGGAAGGATGTCAACAAAATAGAGAGAGTACAGAGGAGATTTACTAGAATGTTGCCTGGGTTTCAACAACTGAGTTACAGAGAACGGTTGAATAAGTTAGGGTCTTTATTCTCTGGAGCGCAGAAGGTTTATGGGGGGGACTTGATAGATGTTTTTTAAATGATGAGAGGGATAGACAGAGTTGATGTGGACAAGCTTTTCCCTTTGAGAATAGGGAAGATTCAAACAAGAGGACATGACTTCAGAATTAAGGGACAGAGGTTTATGGGTAACATGAAGGGGAACTACTTTACTCAGAGAGGGGTGGCGGTGTGGAATGAGCTTCCAGTGGAAGTGGTGGAGGCAGGTTCGTTGGTATCATTTAAAAATAAATTGGATAGGCATATGGATGAGAAGGGAATGGAGGGTTATGGTATGAGTGCAGTCAGGTGGGAATAAGGGGGAAAGGTTGTTCGGCACGGACTTGTAGGGCCGAGATGGCCTGTTTCGTTGCTGTAATTGTTATATGGTTATATGGTTATATGGTTAAGGCAAAGGGGCAGAAGAGGTCCAGCAGCCGCCGCCGACTTCGGACATTTTCCAGTGCTGTGTAGCCCACAGCCAGGCTCAGGAGCCGCCAACGACGTCAAGTGAGGGCCTGGTGCCGGGTAGGCCACGGACGGGTCCGATGAAGCCACCGACGATACGGTGAAGCCCGGCCGGGAGAAGAGTCAGCCCGGTCGAGGGAGAAAGCCGGCTGCGTGAGAAGCGGAACAGCAGAATTTAATAAAAAACTGGTCACGAGGGAAGCGGACCGTCCGAGAAAAAAAGCCCGGCCACGCGAGAGAAGCGGGCCGGCAGAGTGAAAAAAACTGGCCCCGAGAGAAGCGGGCCGGTCGTGAGAGAAAGCCCGGTCGCAAGAGGCGATCGTGAGCAGAGAAAGCCCGGTCGGGAGCAGAGTCAGAGCGACCGTAGGCAGAAAAGAGGGTCCGGCCGCGCAAGAGAAGCGGACCGGCCAAGGAGGAAAGCCCAGACGTGAGAGGAAGCCGGCCGAGCAAGAAGCGGATCCTCGCGAGAGAAGCGGGACGCAGCGCTTAGCCAGCCCCCGGCGGCGGGGCACAGTCCTGACGCTTGGAACAGTGGGGACTAGCAGCGACTCGCCTTCCGCAGGGTGTCCACGGGAACCAGCGACGAGCCGAGCAGCGGGTCCAGTAGCAGCCGGGTGGGCTGTGGATACAGCGGGCAGGCAAGTCAGCAGAGCAGCGTGAGTCGACTGGGCAGCGAGCCAGCGGCAGCAAAAGTTACGGTGAAGCCCGAAGGAGCCAGCAACCGCAGCAAAAGTGCAGGTCTGGTGAGGCCAGCAGCAAAAGTACCGGCGGGGACAGCTCGAGAGGTCGAGAAGGCACCTGAGTCCACAGGCCGACAAGCTGGACCAGTGAAATCCTTCAAAGTAACAGCGGGACTGTTGAATGTAATGGATTGTTCACTACTCATTCACAATAAAAGCGGGACTGTTTAGATGTAATGCATTGGTCACTGTTATTAATAGTAAATATGTGTGCATAGCAGGAATATGGTTAAAATGTTCTAAATGTCTATTAGCATGAAATGTTGGTTAATAGTATAAATCTATTATTATAAGAATTAGTAATAGTCAGTGGGCTGGATCACTTCTTAAAGTGTAGAAGGATTAAGTCTAGTGCAGAATACACAGTGAGAGAACAGAAGATAGTGCACCTGAATAGCATGGATGTTCAAATTGTGGGAAACGTGCCCCAGTTAGATTATGGGTGTATTTTTGGGAAATGCACCGACGTCTTGAAAGCTTGTTTCATTTCCAATGATATCGCTGCAGAGGAGAAGAAGAGAGCATGGATCATATTAGGCTTTGGAAGAGAAGGTTATCAGACCTTATGTATGTTACTGCAGCCAGCAAAGCCCACAGATAAAATGTATGAGGAGTGTAAGGAGGCATTGGCTCATTTCTCACCAAAGCCTCCAAGGTCATCCAGAGGCAAGGAGCCTGAACTAAAGAGGACAGAGAGTCCCACAAAGGACCAAGGTAAAGTGCAAAAGGACAAAGGTCAAGTGCAAAAGGACAAAGGTAAAGTGCAAAAGTACCAAGTACAAGTGCAAAAGGACAAAGGTCAAGTGCAAAAGGACAAAGGTCAAGTGCAAAAGGACAAAGGTCAAGTGCAAAAGGACCAAAGTCAAGTGCAAAACGACAAAGGTCAAGTGCAAAAGGACAAAGGTCAAATGCAAAGTGACAGAAGTCAAGGGCAAAGGGAAATTGCCATCCAGAGGGCAACCCTAGCTATTCAAGCTGCATTCAGGGGTATGAAGGTACGGATACAGTTCCGGAACAAACAGAAACGGTAATACAAGCAGCATTTAGAATGCACAGAGTATACCGTCAATACAAGGCAATGAGATTGGCAGCTATAATGGTACAAACCGATTATAGGGCACACCTTTAATTGGAAAGTGATCGCAAAACTTACATGAATGTAAGCAGCAGTGTGGTACTGCTTCAGGCAGCTTACCGAGGAATGCTCGTTCGAAGGCAATTGCGATGCATGCATGCCGACGTATTATCAGATGCATAAACAGCGTCAGTATTTTAAGAAACTACGCTGGTCTGCCATTGCGGTCCAGTAACGATACAGAGCATGCCAGATAAGAGATGTCCAAGTGAGACGGTATAAGAGTTTGAGAAAAGCAGTGGTTTGTATTCAGCCCTTATACCGCGGGATTAAAGCCAGAGAATTGGTAGAGAGAATCAAGGCAGCACGCTGTATTAAGTCATTCATAAGAATGTGCATTACAAGGAAGCAAAATGATGCAAAAGGCGGCTGTAGTCACTCTGCAAGCTGCATACCGTGGTTACAGATTAAGGGCACGCTACAGAGCTGTGCGTCAAGCAATCATTTCGATCCAGAGATGGTACAAAGCATGTAAAATAGGGCATTCCCAGTTTGTGCAATATCAGTCAATGAGGGATGCAACTATTACCATTCAGACTGCCTACATGAATATGGTGGTTAGGCAGTGGGTTAAGCAAAAGAGAGCTACTGTAAAAGTGCAGTCAGTACTCCGTATGAGTTGGTATAGGAAATGCCTAAGTAGCCAAATAGATGCACAACAGAAAAGGCTGAAACGAAACAAAAGGCTGAAACGATATAGGAAAGACTTCCTCAAACAGATTTATACAACAGTTATAGTGCAGTCTCACTACCGTGCTTACGTAGTAAGAGAAATATACAGAGCGCAAATCAAAGCCACTGTTGTATTGCAAAGACAATATAGATCCTACTTCTTGATGAATAAGCAGAAAGCTGATTTAAGAAGACGAATAGACGAACAACAGAAAATGCTTAAACGTTGCAAAGAACGGTTAAGCAAATGTGTGACGATGAGCAAAAAAGCTGTTAATATAAAATCCTAAAGAAGGGAGGCTTGTCGGTCGAGACAAAAGTATGCAGGACTAATTGCGTTTAGGACACTTCACTATAGTCCAACATGGAGCTTCCTTCACTGAGCAATGGACAAATGTTTATGCATTGCAGAATGTTATTATACAACAAGAGCAGATAAATACGCAGCGACAGGAAATTGAGCGACAGAGGAAGCTGCTGAAAAACGAAAACCTGCAGTCATGTGTCAGATCCGACCTACAAATAAGGAACAGAGGAAATGTTAACTTTAGCAGAATATCAAGAACAGGAAGAAATCTGCAAATTAGATTAGGATATAATTAAAAAGGGAAGAGGTAGAGATACAGGTAGAGGTAGAGTGATTAGAAAGAATGTGCAATTTACACAGAATGGGACGGAAAAGGATAACACATAAAGCAAGGGGAATGTATTTGGTTTAAGGACAATGAGTGGAATGAACCATTATAAGTGCTACGTTTAGACACGGTTTACATTTATGAGGATGGAATGTAAGATGACTGTAATAATAAAATTTTGCAACAGTGTGATAATCAATTATATTTAATGTAATAGAGTTATTCGCCTCCAAGCTAAAGGGGGAGCAGTGTCATGTATATAATGTAAATGGTGTTACCTGCCTCCAAGTTAAAGGGGGAACAGTGTGATGTATGTAATATAATTAGCATATATTATGTCTTGTGCGAGAGAACGCATGCGCTAGGGGAGACTCATGGTGGCGTCCTGCAATAAAGAAGCTTGTTAGTTTACTCCTGTATCTGAGAGTTCTTTTGAGTCAGTTACACGCCCCCAAATACAATACAAGAACCATGGACGATTTAAAAAAAATTACAGCCAGATTTATCACTTATAAAACTGTTTAGATACCAAAGAATTCAAGAAAAAACGCAAATAATGCCTTACTGTTGATGAAATGCTGTGAACAAACGCGTTAATTCCCAATATTTTCAGCTCGATATTTGCACGGCCAATGTTCGCCAAGCACTTTAGCTGTTGTAGTCTCTTCAGCTCTCTTTCTCATTAACTTCATGTATCTTCACTTTTGGAATTCTGAAGAAGGATAGATGTCTCTCACGGTTACCCTGACGTCCACAATTATTGACAGCGAAATAAATCACCATTTCGGTGGTTTTTAACAGGTAGGAAAGTACGCGTTTCGTGTATTAACAAGATATACCGGAAACTGCTATGTCCACCAGATGGATTGAGCGGTTGCGGTTGCGGTCGTCAAACCATTTCACCCGGAGACCTTACGTGCAACACACACACAGACTCTCAGATACACACTCACGCACACACTCACTCACACCCAGACACACACACAGACTCACTCACACACAACCATACAAAAATGCCAAGTAACTTCAGAACGTGGTGAACTACTGCCGAAGCTACTGCTGAAGCAAAAACGTGCTTTCAATAACGTCCAACAAACACATTCGCCGTAAATGGAGCCGTAAGCCCCCTTGAATTATTGACGTCTTCACTCTCTTGACGTCTCCACTCTGTGCCTTCTGCAGTCAGCGCCATCTTGTCAGGATGCGGATTTGACGCACTCACCGCCATCTTGCCACTAACCGGACATGACATCATCGGTGCCATATTGCCACTAAGCAGAAGTCACGGAATGAGCGCCAATTTTGCAAGTAAACACAGTTCTGATCCAATAAAATGATTATTCACGCTTTATCCATCCGAAAACTGTTGCATGCCCGTTAAAATCCAAGCCAAATGGGCAACACTTTGCAAGCCAACAAAACACATTTTCTGAAAGCCCTTTAAAAGCCAAGACAATTGGGCAAACACTTTGCAAGCCAACAAAACACATTTTCTGAAAGCCCTTTAAAAGCCAAACCAATTGGGAAAACACTTTGCAAGCCAACAAAACACATTTTCTGAAAGTACTTTAAAAGCCAAGACAATTCGGCAAACACTTTGCAAGCCTTCAAAACATATTTTCTGAAATCCCTTTAAAAGCCAAGCCAATTGGGCAAACACTTTGCAAGCTGACAAAACACATTTTCTGAAAGCCCTTTAAATGCCAAGCTAATTGAGCAAACACTTTGCAAGCAACAAACACATTTTCTGAAAACCACATCGAGGGGACTCACCGTGGAGTAAGACGTGCTTTCAGTGTTATTCGCAGCTCAGAGAGCCGTGATCCTCTCGCTTCCTCCACCTCGCAGAGACTGAGTGAGGGACGACACTTTCGGGTTTTAAGGTCCGTTCCCCCTGACGCCAGCGCGGGCAGCAGAGAGAATTACGATTAAAATAATCATTAATCTCTCTGATTTTTCATCGATGGGAAAAATCCTCCGGTCCAATCCGGCGTAGGAGGACTGAGCGAGGTGGCCAAAAATGACGGCCGTAAGTGGCTGCATTCTCTCGGAAATCACGAAAGAGAAATTCGAAAGCGGTCAAGATCTTAGTTTTAGTAATATAAGATATTTGTATGTTTGTGATTATTTTCTTAAGTCATGTCAGGACTTTCTCAATGGTCTGTTCTACCCTGCGGAGTACTGTAGAGCGGGGATATCGAGGAGTTCACGTCCTATATCTCCGAATTTGGAGTCGCGGGTCGTTAAGATTGTAATGAAAATGTTGGCACAATGTATTTCACCAGTTACTTCATTAAGTGCAGATGATGGGACGTTATATTACAGTTTACAAGACGTCTGTGAGGCCGCGCCTGCTTGCAGTTCACATTCCGGCCACTGGATGTCCCCATCATTTAAAACCTCGATATTGCATAACACCCAGGAATTTGTCTCCATGAATAGATCAGTGTATCATAGTTCAGGAGTCTAAAACAGAACTTCGAACAGCTCGCTTCGGTTAATAATAAATTAAGTATGTTCTTTAAATATAATGTTATTTTCAACGAACGTACATGTATTCCAAATGATACACAAACCATGGACAGCCCTTGAAACAAGATGAGGGTGACTATCTACACAATCTCAGAGTATCTTACAGTCACACAATAACGATGCTATTTATAGAGTTATAGTCAAATCACGAAACAAGATATTTCGGAACCAGCGAACTGTCCAACCAATCTAGGCCAATAGCCATCTAACCACTTATATCCATATACTCGTTGAAATGTATCTAATATATTGTAATGGAGGCCATCTCTTCAGCTTCTTCTTGCAGCCATTTCACCTCACCACAACTGCCTTTGTGAAAAGTGTTGTCTCTCCTTATCTTCTGAATCTATCCACTCTGGCGTCTTCCAGCTTTAGACTCCCCAGGCTTGGAAAAACTACCGTAACCGTCTACCATTTCCTTGCCCCTGATGATGAAATATACATCTGTAATGTTACCCATCAATCTCCTACTGTCCGGTGAAAACGTTCCAACTGTCCCTGCTCTCCTTAAACCTCAAACACTTCCGCCCCGCTAACAGTTTTATGATTCTTACCGGCGCCATTTTTAATTTTATGTATTCCTTCCAATCGCTGGAAGACCAGAATTGCGCATTGTAATCCAAGTTTGGTGTCAAATATGATTTGTATAGTTCGGGGAACCACCTGGAATAACAGTTCATGAAGTAACGCTCCTTTAACCGACCGGATAATTCACCTTCACCATAGTGGTCCACATAGCACCCAAAGTCAATGCCAATGTGTATCTGGAAAATTATATTTCGTCGTGTACTCTCTGTAAGCACCAGAACTGATGCCTTGCACATCATCTGCGGTAACCTCAATAAATCGTAATTCAAGAATGTATTGTATAATAAAATCAGCATATTCCCTGCCTCACAATGGGCTTCAACATTCTGGGCTGCACCTCCATCTAATATGTTCACGCTTCCAGCACAATTACCATGCTCTCAAAGCCAGGAAGACCAATGGTCTGATTCTGGGCATCGGTGAAGGAAGGTCGAGGTCCCGCAAACCTGTCTAGATCGACTGGACGATGGTGGAGAGAGGCGAACGCTGCACATTCCTCTGCCTGGAAGTCTCTGAAGTTCTTTCCTGGACCCTGAACATTAATGCAATGATTACACCTCTACTCCTTGAAAAGATTACGAAGATCGGTATGTCGTCGAGTATTCTCTTGATGTTCTCTTGATATTCTCTAGGTGTACAGTAGAGAGCATGTTGTCTGGTTGCACCACGACCTGGGTCGGCGACCTGAATGCCAGGAGCGAAGGAGACTGCAACGTGTGATTAACACTGCCGAATCAATCAAGGGTACTGAATTCCCCACCATCGAGGGATCTGCAACTGTCGCTGCCTCAAACATTGCACCAATGGCCGACAGAGTGTAATTTGAGCTCTGAAATGTATTCATATCAACCCCATCCCAATTATTTTATACACGGTAAACGGGCAGGATACTGAAAGGAACGGCTCAGAGTCTGAATCCGCACAAACGCTGAGATGTTGAGGTCCCCGTTTATGGATTGTGTTGAGCAGAAATTCCTTCAAGTCTGCTCATTCCCGCCCATTGTAATTCATCCTGAACCAGTTTGTTGTCCGGTAACTTTACCTGGTGGTTTATGGCCTTGTTACCGAACCTGCTAGTCAGTGATGCCAAAGATTTACTTTCCATCACTGGGTCCGTAGCCCTGTGGACGTACACTCCAACTACGCATCTTAATGTTTTAGGAGATACCGCATGCAAACGGGATCTTTGCCCCACCGAGTACGCGCCGACCAGCCAAGGCCGTCCACTAGCACTATCCTACACACTAAGCACAACATGTACGTCTTTGGAGTGTAGGGGAAACCGGGGATGACCCCGGGAAACGCCTGTGAGAACGTATGAGCTTCGTACCGACAGCACCCATAGTCAGGATCGAACCCAGGTCTCTGGCGTTGAGAGGAAGCAACTCTACCGCTGCGCCACCGTGCCACCCCGCTGTTCAAACGTGATGAAGTTGCAGCCTCTCCCACGGTCTTCGGCGTCGAGTTCCATTCCACGTGTGCAAAACTGTCCTGACTTCAATGAATCATCTATTTATCCGTATATTTTGTCTCCCTTTCGACGAACGGTATTTTCCCCAACACACGCTGTAAAGAAGATCTGATATATAAATACTGTATGCAGTGCAGAAAGTACTTAGAGTAGGTGGGGCAGTTACCGATCTGTCCGAAGAACGCTTTCGGCCCGAAACGTTGCATATTTCCTTCGCTCCATAGATGCTGCTGCGCCCGCTGAGTTTCTCCAGCATTTTTGTGTAACTACCGAATCTGATACCTTGTCCACTTAGCACATGTTGAGTGTGCTGACGTGATATAGACACATCGTATACAAGGGCGGCACAGTGACACCGCTGACATATCTGCTGCCTCACAGCGCACGAGAACTGGCATTTATCCTGATCTCGGGTGCTATCTGTGTGGAGTTTGTACATTAGCTCTGTGGCCGTGCGGGTTTCGTCCGTGTGTTGTGGTTTCCTCCCACATCACAAAAAAAATATGCGAGTTTGCAGATTAATTGGACTCTGTGAAATTAGTCCGATTGTACAGTGAATGCAAACGTGGTTAACATGTAGCTGGTGTAACCGGATGAACATTGATCGTCCCCGTGGAATCTGTGCGCCTGTGTCCAGGCTGTATCTGTAAACTAAACTAAACTAATAAAAAGCAATGCAATAACACAATGCCTGCATCACAGAGTGTGCTCACGGGGACAGATTACGCAGGGATCCATTACACAGGGAACGAACACATCCGGCACATCTTACAAATTCCTATCATTGAAATGAGACATAAATGCACCGGATAATCTTGGTGCCTCGCCGATTCTCGAATAACGGATTAGTAACAAACTCCAAACAAGAGAAAACGTGAGTATTTACAATGTGATTCCAAAATCTGCTTCCATTTCCAACACCTGTTGGATGTTACACAAAAAAAGCTGGAGAAACTCAGCGGGTGCAGCAGCATCGATGGAGTGAAGGAAATATGCAATGTTTCGGGCCGAAACACTGTTGGATGTTTCCAGGACTAGAGTCGCGGCTGCAGGGAAAGGTTGAGCAGGCCGGGTCTCAATTCCGTGGAGCGCAGGAGGGTGAGGGGTGATCTAATTGAGATGTACAAATAGGGAATAGTTCAGTTATATGCACAGCATCTCTTTAACCCAGATCAGGCGAATTGAGGTCGAAAGGACGTAGGTTTAGTAGGTTTCTGATGGATCGCTTTTTCACACACAGTTTGGTGGGTGTATTCTACAACCTACCAGAGGAGGTAGTTGAGGCTGGGAATATCACAACATTTTAGACGTATTTGGACTGGTACATGGGTAGATCAGGTTTGAAGGATATGGACTAAATGCAGGCAGGTGGGACTGGCGTAGCTGGGTTATGACGGCCGGTGTGGGCATGTTGGGCCGAATGATCTGTTTCTTCGCTGTAGCACTATGCTTAAACGATTCTACGATTCACTTACGAATCGCGACACATAACTTCGCCTAAATTTGCGAGCTCCAATACAGGCGCCGCGTTGGAAAATCGAACCAAGGTTTCTGGTGGGATGTTTTGGAAATCTAAGTACTAATCCAGTGAGGAACTGGTTGAGTCCAATAGCCCTGTTATTCCACTAAATGTCCACTAGAGGGCTCGCAGTCTTACGCCAGTGTATTCCATCTGAATCCGGTTAATGTCAGACATGCGCTGCTCACCGTGTGACTGGCCGAGTGCCAGGATCCAGCCACTCACCTCGAATTGACGGGCGAGAGACAAACCATTCAGTGTGTGATTAAAACGACATGAGCACGACGTTAGCACACACACGTTAGTTTGGGACAAATGAGGATGGGATACATATCAAGGACAACATTGGCATTGATTTTCTGCAATCAGGGTTGATTGACAATAATGTTGGAGTCAAATAACGTTTTCAGCACCAAAGGAGGCCGTTTGGTCCCTCGTATACATGTAGTCCAAAATGTGAATCCAGCTTATAACCATATAACCATATAACAATTACAGCACGGAAACAGGCCATCTCGGCCCTACAAGTCCGTGCCGAACAATTATGTTCCCTTAGTCCCACCTGCCTGCACTCATACCATAACCCTCCATTCCCTTCTCATCCATATGCCTATCCAATTTATTTTTAAATGATACCATCGAACCTGCCTCCACCACTTCCACTGGAAGCTCATTCAACACCGCTACCACTCTCTGAGTAAAGAAGTGTCCCCTCATGTTACCCCTAAACTTCTGTCCCTTAATTCTGAAGTCATGTCCTCTTGTTTGAATCTTCCCTATTTTCAAAGGGAAAAGCTTGTCCACATCAACTCTGTCTATCCCTCTCATCATTGTAAATACCTCTATCAAGTCCCCCCTTAACCTTCTGCGCTCCAGAGAATAAAGACCAAACTTATTCAACCTTTCTATGTATCTTAGTTGTTGAAACCCAGGCAACATTCTAGTAAATCTCCTCTGTACCCTCTCTATTTTGTTGACATCCTTCCTATAATTGGGCGACCAAAATTGTACACCATACTCCAGATTTGGTCTCACCAATGCCTTGTACAAATTTAACATTACATCCCAGCTTCTATACTCAATTTATAAAGGCTAGCATACCAAAAGCTTTGTTTACCACCCTATCTATATGAGATTCCACCTTCAAGGAACTATGCACGGTAATTCCCAGATCCCTCTGTTCAACTGTATTCTTCAATTCCCTACCATTTACCATGTACGTCCTATTTTGATTTGTCCTGCCAAGGTGTAGCACCTCACATTTATCAGCATTAAACTCCATCTGCCATCTTTCAGCCCATTCTTCCAATTGGCCCAATGGTATGCAATGCATATCCCTTTGCACTGGCCCGTGGCCCTACGCGTCGCAGGTCGTCAAGTACACATCTCAGTGTTGTTTACACGTGATAGGCTTCCCTTTTATCTTGCCTTCTCTGCCATCGAGTTCACATGAGATGTCACTTGATGTGTCAATTTATTTTATTTTCCTTTTCAATCCTTTAATACATTCTCTAAATGCCCCCTAATTACTGACACTTTAAGAATCATGGAGTCATAGAGTGATAGATTGTGGAAACAGGCCCTTCGGCCCAAGTTTCCCACACCGGAAATACACTGCTCCCACCTGCCTGCGCTTGGTCCATATCCCTCCACACCAGACCTATCCATGTACCCGTTTAAATGTGTCTTACATGTTGGGACAGTCCCAGTCTCAGATACCTCATCTAACAGTTGTTTCTATACACCCACCACCCTTAGTGTGAAAAAGTTACCCCTCGAAATCCAATTAAATATTTCCCCCTTAATCTGGAACCTATGTCCGCTGGTCCTCGATTCCCCTAATCTGGGCAGAGTGTGAATCTACCAATTATAGACATCTCATGAATATCGACAGCTCTATAAGGTCACCCGTCATCCTCCTGCGCACCAAGGAATAGTGATCCAGCCTACTGAACCTCTCCCTGTAGTTCACACCCTCCAGTTCTGGCACTCTCCTCGTAAATCTTCTCTCAGGCTTTTCAAGCTTGACAATATATTTCTTATAACATGGTGTCCAGAACTGCACACAATATACTAAATGCCTTGTGACCAACGTATTATACAACTGCAACAGGACCTCCCAAATTCTATACACATACTTTATCGAATAGTTGAGATTTAGTTACAGTAGATTGTAAAGAAGGCACCGAGTGTGAGAACGGTGGTTACTGAATCAGCCTTACTTTCCCCATTAAAAATATATTGAGGGTAGTGATGTGAGACGGACACGAGACACACAAGGTCGACGCAGTGACGCATGTAGTAGAGCTACTGAATAATAGCGCCAAAACTCCGGGTTCGATCTTGACCTAAGGTGCTATCTGTTTTGCGTTTGCACCTACTGTTTGCCTCCCCGTGAGTTCCTCCTATTGCTTCGGGTTCTTCTCTCCTCCCGAAGACATTAGGCTTTGCAGGTTACATGGATTCAATGATAACACCTATTGTGCGCCGGGAGTGGACGCGAGCGTGGTATAATAATGTATTCATACATATTCATGTGTATGTTAATGAGTTGGTGTTCAATATAAATAGGGAATGTTGGGTAGTGAACCTCTCTCTCGTGATCCAGGCAACGTGCGTGTAATTAGTTATTCATTCTGGCGTACGGAATAGAACACAATTGGCGACGTGGATAGGATATAATTTGTAAACTCATCTTTTAAATACAATGCAGGACTGTTGTGCAACATGCAGTATTGTTTAACATTTTAAACTGTACATACGGAGTTGGGTCGCAGTTGTTTGCGGGTCGGACACGATAGCTCGCAGATCCTTCTCCTTTTCCGCAGGGGGACTGTAGTTTAAAACAGCAGCTGGACAAATCGTCGATAGTTTGTCAGTCTCTCTCTATGTTGTGTCTGCGTGGCAAGATGCCGTCCTTATCATTGTGTAAGATTTGTTTTTGTCGAGTTGCTCAAGCTGAATATCCTTTGTACAGCTATGTTTTATGGGAATTGATACACCAGAACAGACAGGAAATCAGTTTTTTTTTAACGGACTTAAAAAAAGAGAATCACACGACGCAGCGTCCTCGGGCAACATTGGAAACCTAGGCACTTTTGACAAGTGTAGAGAGCCGTACAGCTCCTATATGGGGAGAGCAAACATGTTTTACACCGCAAACCATATATTGGAGATTAGTGGTGGAGGAGAGATAGTGACTGAAACAAATAAGGCAGTTTACGAACGCACGAAAGCGATTCTGCTCACGGAGATCGGGACCAGTGATCACAATACCATTAGTTTCAATATAATTATGAAAGAGTCGGAACTGGACCTAGGGTTGAGATTTTTGATTGGAGAAAGGCTAACTTTGAGGAGATGCGAAAAGATTTAAAAATAGTAAATTGGGACAGTTTGTTTTATGGGAAAGATGTGGAAGAGAAATGGAAGACATTTAAAGGTGAAATTTTAAGAGTACAGTTTATTTATGTCCCTGTTCGGTTGAAAAGAAATATTAAACATTGGAAAGAGCCACGGGTTGCAAGGGAAATTGGACACTTCGTTCGGAAAAACAGAGAGATCTACAATACTCATAGGCAGCATGGAGTAAATGAGGTGCTTGAGGAGTATAAAGTATGTAAAAATAATCTTAAGAAAGAAATTAGAAAAGCTAAAAGAAGATATGAGGTTGCTTTGGCGAGTAAGGTGAAAGTAAATCCAAAGGATTTCTACAGCTATATTAATAGCAAAAGGATAACGAGGGATAAAATTGGTCCATTAGAGAGTCAGAGTGGACAGCTATCTGCAGAGCCAAAAGAGATGGGGGAGATATTGAACAATTTATTTTCTCGGTATTCACCAAGGAGAATGATATTTAATTATGTGAGGTAAGGGAAACAAGTAGAGTGGCTATGGAATCTATGAGTTTCAAAGAAGAGGAAGTACTGACACTTTTGAGAAATATAAAAGTGTATAAGTCTTCAGGTCCAGACAGGATATTCCCTAGGACATTGAGGGAAGTTTGTGTAGAAATAGCAGGGGCTATGACAAAAATATTTCAAATGTCATTAGAAACGGGAATAGTGCCGGAGGATTGGCGTACTGCACATGTTGTTCCATTGTTTAAAAATGGGTCTAAGAGTAAAACTAGCAATTATAGACCTGTTAGTTTGACGTCAGTGGTGGGAAAATTAATGGAAAGGGTACTTAGAGATAATATATATAAGCATCTGGATAAACAGGGTCTGATTAGGAACAGTAAACATGGATTTGTGCCTGGAAGGTCATGTTTGACTAATCTTCTTGAATTTTTTGAAGAGGTTACTCGGGAAATTGATGAGGGTAAAGCAGTGGATGTTGTATATATGGACTTCAGAAAGGCCTTTGACAAGGTTCCTCACGGAAGGTTGGTTAAGAAGGTTCAATTGTTGGGTATTAATGGTGGAGTAGCAAGATGGATTCAACAGTGGCTGAATGGGAGATGCCAGAGAGTAATGGTGGATGGTTGTTTGTCAGGTTGGAGGCCAGTGACTAGTGGGGTGCCACAGGGATCTGTGTTGGGTCCACTGCTGTTTGTCATTTACATTAATGATCTGGATGATGGTGTGGTAAATTGGATTAGTAAGTATGCAGATGATAATAAGATAGGTGGGGTTGTGGATAGTGAAGTAGATTTTCAAAGTCTACAGAGAGATTTATGCCAGTTGGAAGAGTGGGCTGAAAGATGGCAGACGGAGTTTAATGCTGATAAGTGTGAGGTGCTACATCTTGGCGGGACAAATCAAAATAGGACGTGGGGAATTGAATAATGCAGGTGAACAGAGGGATCTGGGAATAACTGTGCACAGTTCCCTGAAAGTGGAATATCATGTAGATAGGGTGGTAAAGAAAGCTTCTGGTGTGCTGGCCTTTAGAAATCAGAGCAGTGAATATAGAAGTTGGGATGTAATGTTAAAATTGTACAAGGCATTGGTGAGGCCAATTCTGGAGTATGGTGTACAATTTTGGTCGCCTAATTAGAGGAAGGATGTAGACAAAATAGAGAGAGTACAGAGGAGATTTTCGAGAATGTTGCCTGGGTTTCAGCAACTAAGTTACAGAGAAAGGTTGAACAAGTTAGGGCTTTATTCTTTGGAGCGCTGAAGGTTAACGGGGGACCTGATAGAGGTCTTTAAAATGATGAGAGGGATAGACAGAGTTGACGTGGATAAGCTTTTCCCAGTTAGAGTAGGGAAGATTCAAACAAGGGATGAATTGAAAATTAAGGGACAGAAGTTTAAGGGTAACATGAGGGGGAACTTCTTTACTCAGAGAGTGGTGCATGTGTGGAATTAGCTTCCAGTGAAGGTGGAGGAGGCAGGTTCGTTTTTATAATTTAAAAATAAATTGGATAGTTATATGGACGGGAATGGAATGGAGGGTTATGGTCTGAGCGCAGGTATATGGGACTAAGGGAGAATACGTGTTCGGCACGGACTAGAAGGGTCGATACGGCCTGTTTCCGTGTTGTAATTGTTATATGGTTATTATTATATGCTCCTGAAGTGTGCGGCTCACTCGTGAATCTCCTTGCACCCCTATTGGCAAAAGACGTGTCATTCAATGACATTATAAAGAAGTTGGAGGAGCACTTCAACCCAAAGCCTCTGGAAACTGCAGAACGCTATACATTTGGCACTGGAAACCAGAAGCAGAATGAGACAATCAATGAGTACATTGTTGACTTGAAAAACTTACGTTTACACTGAGACTTTGGAACATTTCTTGGACGAGCACTACGCGACAGATTTGTTTGTGGCCTAATGGATGAACGAATTCAGTCCAAACTGATGAACATTCCAGATCTCACATTCGAGAAAGAATGCAAGATTGCTACCACAATAGAGATGGCATCAAATAATGCTCGCGAGTTTCGCACACCACGAACTGCAGTGGCCGTTTACAGTCACAAGGCAGTGCCTATGGTCAAACCAAGAGGCGTTAAACAAAAACCAAAGTATGGCGGGGAGCCAAGTTCAGCCAGTTGTTATCGTTGCAACGTTATTCCCTCGTCCCAAATTTGTCAGTTGAAAATGGCCAAGTGGTATAACTGCCAGAAGAAAGGCCATATCGCCTCAGCATGTCGGGCCAAGCATAAAACATGAAACGAACAATCTCTGGGTATCAAGCAACAACGCCGGAGAGGAGTGCACAACTTGGAGGTGAACCTAGATGTAAATTAACTTGGGTTGTACACCATTTATGCAAACAACATCGATAAGTCTACCACCAGCCAAGGCAAGGACTTTCGAACGAAACTATTGATTAATAAACAGTTAATCGAAATGTGTATTCACACAGACACCATTGTTTGAGAGTAAGGTCAAGCTGAGAACCTACTCGGGCGAAGTTTTGCAGACATGAGGACAATTGAACTGTAAAGGTCAGCATAATGGTCAGTCAGTAACACTGCCCATCACAGTGGCCAGGTACAGAAATAAACCAACCCTCCTTGGAAAGGATTGGCTGAGTAGAATAGAATTAGACTGGAAGAACATTTTCAACGTCAATTTGCCCAAATCACGTATTGAAAACGTCACAAGCAAACATGCAAACATTTTTGCTGACAGTTACACGGGAATAACAGGGTACTCTGCACACATTCTACTTAGGCAAGATTTGAAACCTGTTTTATTGTCGACCAAGACCTGTACCATATGCACTAACGCAACAAGTGGAGGTAGAACGGAATGGAGTGCTCGTTAAGATAGACCAGAGTAACTGGGCAACGCCAACTGTGGCCGTACCCAAGGCTGAAAAAACTGTTCCACTATGTGGCGACTACAAAGTCACAATCAACCAAGCCGTTGATGACGCACAATATCCGTTACCAACCTCGCAAGATCTTTACGCAGAACTTAGCGGAACAAGAGTCTTCACTAAACCGGATTTGTCTAACGGTTACGCCCAACTCAATGTCGACAAGGAAAGTCAGCAGTACCTGACTATCAACACTCATTAGGACGTGTATTCATATACAAAGATGCCCTATGGTGTGAAATATTCCCCAACACATTTCCAGTCTGTGATGGACAAAATGGTACAAGCCATTCCGCACTGTGTGTGCAACCAGGATGGCCTACTGATATTCACAGAGGGCATGGTAGAACAACTTGAAATCCTTGAGCAATTTATCACACGACTGAACTGGCACAACGTCAAATTGCGACAAAGTAAATGTACGTTTGCGCAGTCAGAGGTAGTCTACCTTGGACTCAAATGAGATGACAACAGACTTCGCGCCTTGAAGGCGAAAGTTGAAGCAATAGTTAATGCTCCAAAACCCAACAATGTGTCAGAGCTACGGTCATTCCTTGGGATGGTTCAGTTCTATGCACTATTCCTTCCAGGTTAATAACTGTGCAAAAGCCACTAAGTCATCTGCTACAAACACATGTGAAATTGTCGTGGGGAAAGGAACAGCAAGGTACGATACGACACGCGAGATGGACCTTGCTTGTGATGCTTCAAGTTATGGTGTTGGTGCTGTGATTTCCCACATACTGAATGACGTGAAGGAAAAGCCTATTTGTTTTGCATCCCGCACCCTATCACCGAGTGAACGCAATTATGCACAAATAGAAAGGGAAGCACTCTGCATCGTGTTCAGAATCAAGAAATCCCATCACTTTGTTCTCGGCAGACCATTCATTCAAGTGACTGATCACACGCCACTACTAGTGATACGTGGTACCAAGTCAGCTATAACTTCCATGGCGGCATCAATGATGCAGCGCTGGGCAATTTTGCTGTCCCAGTATGTCTACAATGTTGAGAAGAGTAGAGAAGCTCCAAGTGCAACGCAGCAGCAGATGTGTTGTCCCGGTCGCCACATGAGAACTCTGACGTGGGAAGTGAGAACTCAATCTACACACTGCAAGTTGTAGATGAAGACGTTCCAGTGCCTGCAACATAAATTGCAGCAGAAACAAAAAAAGACAATGTGCTGAAGTGGGTCGATGAACAGACATTGAACGGATGGACCGAAATCGATAGTGGATTGATCTCAGTTCTGAACTCAGAGGTGAAGCCTTTCTGTAATCGACGCCATGAATTATCATGTGAGCAGAAATGCATTAAGTGGGGTTACAGAGTGGTTGTACCAGAGTCTTTGAGAAACAAATTTAGGAACGAACTTCATGACGAACATCCTGCCATTGTAAGCATTAAGCATTTTGCCAGAAGTTATGTGCATTGGCCTGGTATTGTCAGTGACATCGAGTGACTGGTGAGCAAATGTAGCGTCTGCCATAATTGCCGGAGTAAACCTCCAAAAACACCACTGCAACCCTGCTCATGGTCAAGTAGATTTTTCAGAGAGTTCATGTGGATTTTAGTGAAAAGGGTAATTACACTTTCTGGTATTAGTAGGTAGTCGTTCCAAATGGTTTGAGATTAAGCATATGGGGTCAAGCACTACTACTGAGCGTACCATAGAAGAGTTGAGATGCATTTTTACATGTCTTGGTTTACCGGAAGAACTTGCTTCTGCTAACGGGCGGTTCAGAACGTTTTAAAAAGTTCATGCAGCGGGACAACAACACACAATTGTCCCCGCATACCATCCAGCTTCCAACGGGGCGGCGAAAAGGTATGTTAGAGTTGTCAAAGATGCTTTCAAGAAAGAGGTTATGCAGAGTAGTTCAAAATTCAGCATGAGACATCGTTTGGCTAGTTTCTTGCTGAAGTACAGAACCACAACAAACACAACAATGGGTTAATCACCTGCAGAACTGTTGGTGAAGAGAAGGCTAAGAATACGCCTAAGTCTTGTTCAACACAATTTGACCTTGAGAGTTGAGCAAAAACAGTTAAGTCAAAAACGCCATTTTGACGCCCACAAAAAGAAGAGGTACTTTGAGTCAGATGAGCAGGTTCGTGTTCTCAGTCCTCCGAACCAGTCCTGTCGAGACATATGGGATGTTGGGAAAATAGTGGAAATGTGTGGAACAAAAAGATACTTAGGTAAAGTTGTAGATAGGAACAAAAGTGTTCATGTTGATCAAATCATTCTAGCCAAAGATGACACATTAAATGAGCACGAAGTGTAATCCCTGAGTATTTATCTGAAAGTGAGTTGGAAGAGACCGCTGTGATTGAAACACAAAGTTCAGTTAGTACAGACAAAGAAACGGACCCCTCTGGTTAAAGCCAGGGTACTAAAACAGAGCCAAACAAGCCTGCGTCGAGTAAACACCTAAAGCTGTTACACCTGTTACTGTTAGACGATCAGGCAGGATCCGTAAACCAGTAGTCAGATGAGGTTTGTAAGTTAAGTAACTCATTGTCTATGTAAAGCGAAAATGTGTAGATATGTAAAATAAATATATTATGTTTAACATTTAATATTTCATTAATACTGGTTTAAATCAAGTATCACAACAACAAACTTGTAACTGTGTACTTAGATGTAATACTTAAAAAGGAGAGCAGTGTAATGTATTCATGCATATTCATGTATATGTCCATGAGTGGTGTTGTATATAAGCAGGGCATGTTGGGTAATTAAAATCTATCTCGTGATCCAGGCAACCAGCATGACATTGTTATTCAATCTGCCGATCGGAATATAACGATGGACAGTACAGATTTAGATTGATATGGACATCACGCGGGTAGGTGGGACGAGTATAGCGATGAGATGTTGGCCGTTGTGGGCAGATTGGGCCGAATAGCCTATTTCCACGCTGTCTATATCTATGTGCCTGTCGGCCACTACAGGCTACGACTTAAAGGAATAATCTCGTAAGTCAGTCAGTGTTAAAATGTATTTCAAGATTTCCATGGGGATCGCGTAAAGGTTAACAATATAGTAAGTATATGATTCTCGATGTAGGAGTTGCCATTATTGAGGCACATCAATGCAGCGAACGGGCATTGAAAGAACCGCTGATGATGGAGCTGTGAACGTCTCAAAGCTTACATATCACAACGAACGCACGATTGAATGTGGCTCTTGTCACTAATGTGGGAAGTGTTTCATGCACAAATATAGAAGGCGAAAGCAAACGCAAAAAGTAGAGGGTTCGTTACGCAACGTTCCATATAGATATTTAAGATGTGATTTAACTTTGTCAGATAAAGCCCAATCGGCTGTGGTTGTGAGATGAGCGATTTGCAGAGATCACGATGGCGGGTGAACACTTGTGCGGTGAATATTTGTTTTCTCCGAAGTTGCCGAACAATTGTTCAGCGTTGTGGAGCATGACGTGAATAGACACGTGGTACTTCCTTCACAATATTATGCAACACTAGGTTTGCTCATGGTCTGTGATCAAATGGAATTAATGACGCACAACCGCCCCGCAGGGACATCCCCTTTCCTCAAATAAGGGAACATTTTCCATTGAGCTATTCCATAATCAAATAAGGTATTCGCCTAGATGCCATTGGAGGATAAGCGGTGACAAGGAGATGGACGTATATGAGACTGTTAGAGTCATATATGAGATCGAAAAGATATACTACCCGATCCTGGCTATTCTCGGTGTTCCCGGTAAGTGAGGGGTGCTGTCGTTTACGCTGTGAATATTTGAACATCTGGCTGTATGTCTCTCGAAATTCCCTCTTTTAATTTCAAGTTCTGTAATTGCACTCTGCCGAGGAATTATTGAGGCGCGAGCGATTCTTGCTGTGACAGACACTTTGAACATCGCATTTTACAGAATTCAATGGTGAGATCGGCAACTTCTCGGTGTTTGCATTGGTTAATATAGAGCACAGTCACGCTGTGTTGCGTCCATTATGTCCCATGGTCCAGTTCCAGCTGAAATAATGAAACAAACAAAGTCACAGTGGATGGTGGAAAGGCTAAATGTTATAGGAAACCCATCAGTAAGTGGGGCAGCAGCTGTGCCGGTCAATGTTTCAATTCAGTGCACTTTCACTGGGTGATTTCCTGGCTTACATTATCACAGCAGGATCAGGTGAATTACGGAGAGCGAATACAACTGCAGATTCAATGTGAATGATTAAACATCTCGAACCTAATCATGTTTCTGTCAAAATCATCCCAGCCTCCTCGTTGCATCACCTGACATTTTCTGTGGTTACCGTGGAATCAAAATCTGCGTTCCAGATATAATTTCATGTTTGCCGTTCAGTTCGATTGAGTGATTTCCAAAACTTCATTTGAAAAGAAAGTTCCACCGCACCGTGTTACTGTGGGATGTACTTCACGGTGTGAGGAGAACGGACTTTGTTTCCCCCCTATATGATCTCTGTGTAACAGAAAGTTCCACCGCACCGTGATATTGTGGGATGTATTTCACAGTGTGAGGAGAGCGGGTTTTGTTTCCTCTCTGTATGATCTCTGTGTAACACAAAGCTCAACCGCACCGTGCTACTGTGGGAATTACTTCACAGTGTGGGGAGAACGGGATGTGTTACCTCTTTATATGATCTCTGTGGAACTTGACAAGTGTGCAATCATTTGACATCGCACTACCCCCTCCTCAATTGCAGCTCTACTCTCAGCTCAAAGACACCATAAATCACCCATTCCCTTCAGATAACGTAAACGCTAGGCATCATCTGGGTGAATTGCATCATGGAAGTTAATCGATACTTACCAACTGCATTGTAAACGCCAATCTGATCCACGACAATGTAATGTTAGGTTGCTGTCTGATACTGAACCACATGTCTGGGTTGATCTACACGCATTCACATCACATAAACAGACCGCGTTGTTGCTATGGATGTCTATATTGCTCAGTCCATTACCCATATGGTATTATTAACTTTATTCGTTGAGACCCATTACATTATTCTTTGCTTCCGTAATCACAGATGTAATGTTGAAATAGCTGATGATCTTCATCCAAGTAAACTGTGTTTGTTCACGGCGTTTAACTCATGGAACGCACATATTGCGGAGATTGCAATCACCTTGGTCATGACATATGATCTTTGCTTTTGCATCACAGTGAACCTGGTAACAATTGTGATCCTGCGTCGAGGAAACTGTGGTCTCTCCAGATGTGTGACCCGCTACCTGGTGGCCATGGCAGCGGCGGATCTACTGGTCATTATCTTTGATGTGATATTGAGACAGATTCCGATTGCTCATTATATAATATTTATGAAGTCCATCTAACCTGTGTAATATCCACGCCGTCCTGCTTTACGCAGTGACCGACTGTTCTGTGTGGTTCACCGTCTCCTTCACCTTTGACCGATTTGTTGCCATTTGTAGCCAAAAGCTGAAGCATAGATATTGCACCGAGAAAACGGCGACTGTGGTTCTGAGCACGGTGAGTGCACTCAGCAGTGTAAAGAATGTTTTCTGGTATTTTTTGTATACAGCTTCGTACAGAATGGCGAATACTCCCTGGTTTTGTTACGTGGAAGTACGTGTTATGGTTTCACCAACCTGGACATCAATTGAGTTTCTTCATTATCTTCTCACCCCCGGTGTCCCGTTGGTATTGATTCTGCTTCTCAATGCTTTAACAGTTAAACACATTGTGGTCGCCAGCAGAGCCCGCAGGAGACTCCGGGACCAGAAAAATGCGAAGACCTCCAGTGATCCCGAAATAGTGAATAGAAGGAAATCCGTGATATTGTTGTTATTTATCTCCGGAAATTTCATACTGTTATGGTCGATATTTTCATTGTATGTAATAAGTAGACGTTTGTGTTATTTTGGACAAATATATTGTGTTCTTTACCTTCCTTACTTTGTAACGGAAATAGGGTTTATGCTTCAATTACTGAGCAGTTGCACAAACACGTGCATATATGCGGTGACACAGACGATGTTTAGAAAACAATTGTTGACTGTGTTCACTTATCCCCTTGCTCGACTGATAAGATTCATTAAACACTGAAAATTTGTGAAAAGAAGAGCATTTAAAGCATCATAATCAAACATTATAATTAGACTTATTGAAATGCATTACACAAACAAGTTCGGCGGCCAGTGTGACCGCGCTAAGCATCAACAATCTACTTACACTTCTCTGAAATTAATTATATCTCCATACATTGGACGCAAAGTGCACAAGTCAGCAGGCGGGGTTTGGACTGAACCCGGGCCAATAGCGTCATGAGGCAGACGCCCTAATAGCTGCGATACTCTTCTCCGATTTTCCCGCTTATTTTACAGCGCTGTCTCCAACAGTAGCTTCGTTGCAAATACGGGGCATTTAGTTGGATACTGCTCATCCCATGTTTTCACTCTTGTTGTATCTAGCGTTGCCCTCATTAATGTATAATCCCAGGTAAAGTAGATTAAATGGTTCCAATACTGCTCGGTGGGTACCCCGACTCAGACAGTTCCTGTGCCGTCAACACACTATTTCCCTTGACTCCAAGGTTAATTTCGCATGAAATATCATTTTCAGTGTGAGCGACCAGAGGAACACCAAGGCTGGTGAACCGGCAAATTCACAGAGCATCCAAACGACACGTTTACTAAATATCCGCTTGGCTCCCCGACTCATTTCCGCCGATGATTTAGTCAGTGATCGTGGTTCCCATTTTTTTTTTAAACGAGGACGGGTGCGGCAGCATCTATGGAGGGTAGAAAATAGGCAACGTTTCGGGCCGAAACCCTTTATCAGTCCGAAGAAGGGTTTAGGCCCGTAACGTTGCTTATTTCCTTTGCTCCATAGATGCTGCCGCACCCGCTGAGTTTCTCCTGCATTTTTGTCTACTTTCGATTTTCCAGCATCTGCAGTTCCTTCTTAAACTATAATCTAAAGACAATCCTTTGGGGTGGTGATGGACGGACCAGTTCGAACATTGTCTTTCTGATAGGGACAGAGAAGATAGTTGGGAAATAACCTGTACTCAATTGTCCATTAGTGAACCGTGATTAAAACCACATCGTTGGTAAAAGTGTCCCATCGAATACCCGCACCGGGGAATAACCCACCCCGGGAGATCTTGGATGTAAAGGTGACGTCGCAAATTATTGAAGTCATAAAAAACTTGGGCAAGTTTGTAATATTTTTAACCCAAAGTCTTACATATGATGAGAGTTAAAGCAAAAGTGTTTAATTGTTATGTGTACCATTTCAAAGTTATCAAATCCGCATGTAACCAATGCGACGCGAGGTGCACAAACGGTAAGTGCTGTGAATGTGTGCAAAATGTGGATCCTCACAGAGAGTTATCAGTATATGCAGTAAGTTCTATGAAGTTCTATGAATGTTTGTGAAAACGTGCGACATTCTACGAGATTGTCTCACTGTGCTCTTCTCATTTGAGCCATAGTTATGAGTAACAATGGACAATAGACTATAGGTGCAGGGGGGGGGGGGGGCAATCGTCCCTTCGAGTTAGCACGGCCATTCAATGTGATAATTGCTGATCATCCCGAAACAGTACCCCGTTCCCGCCTTATCCCCATATCGCCCGACTCCGCTATCTTTAAGAGCTCTACTAGCTCTCTCTTGAAAAAGAGGACAACTGACTGCAAACGTTTTTATATATATGTGAAGAGAAAAAGATTAGTTAAAACAAATGTAGGTCCCTTGCAGTAAGATAAAGGTGAATTGATCATGGTGAACAAGGACATGGCAGACCGATTGAATAACTACTTTGCTTCTGCCTTCACTAATGAAGACATAAATAATCTGCCGGAAATAGCAGGGGACCCGGGGTCAAATGAGATGGAGGAAATTAGTGAAATCCAGGTTGGTCGGGAAGTGGTGTTAGGTAAATTGAATGGATTAAAGGCCGATAAATACCCAGGGCCAGATCGGCTGCATCCCAGAATAATTAAGGAAGTTGTCCCAGAAATAGTGGAAGCATTAGTGATAATTTTTCAAAACTCTTTAGGTTCTGGAGCAGTTCCTGATGAATGGAACGTAGCTAATTTAACCACACTTTTTTCAAAAAGGGCGAGAGAGAGAAACAGGGAATTACAGACCTGTTAGTCTATCATCGGTAGTGAGGAAACTGCTAGAGTCAGTTATTAAAGATGGGATAGCTGCACATTTGGAAAGTGGTGAAATAATGGGACAATGTCAGCATGGACTTATGAAAGGTAAATCGCGTCTGACGATTCTTATAGAATTTATCTCGGATGTAACGAGTAGAGTGGATAAGGGAGAACCATTGGCTGTGTTATATCTGGAGTTTCAGAAGGCTTTCGACAAGGACCCACATAAGATATTAGTATGCAAACTTAAAGCACACGGCATTGGGGGTTCAGTATTGATGTGGATAGAGAACTGGCTGGCAGACAGGTAGCAAAGAGTAGGAGTAAACTGGTCCGCTTCAGAAAGGCAGGCAGTGACTAGTGGGGTACCGCAAGTTTCAGTGCTGGGACCCCAGCTGTTTACAATATATATTAATGATTTGGACGAGGGAATTGAATGCAACATCTCCAAGTTTGCGGATGACACGAAGCTGGGGGGCAGTGTTTGCTTTGAGGAGGATGCTCAGAGGCTGCAAGGTGACGGATAGTTTGGGTGAGTGCGCAAATGCATGGCAGATGCAGTATAATGTGGATAAATGTGAGTTTATCAACTTTGTTGGCAAAGACAGTAAAGTAGATTATTATCTGAATGGTGGCCGGAATAGGGGAGATGCAACGGGATCTGGGGGTCATGGTACATCAGTCATTGAAAGTAGGCATGCAGGTGCAGCAGGCAGTGAAGTAAGCGAATGGTATGCTAGGATTCATGGCAAAACGATTTGAGTGTAGCAGCAGCGAGTTTCTACAGCAGTTGTACAGGACCTTGGTGAAACCACACCTGGAGTATTGTGTACAGTTTTGGTCTCCGAATCTGAGGAAATACATTCTTGCCATAGGGGGAGTACAGAGAAGGTTCACCAGACTGATTCCTGGGATGGCAGGTCTTTCATATGAAGAAAGACTGGAAAGACTCGGCTTGCACTCGCTAGAATTTAGAAGATTGAGGGGGATCTTATTGAAAGTTACAAAATTCTGAAGGGGTAGGACAGATTAGATGCAGGAAGATTATTCCAGATATTGGGGACGTCCAGAACAAGGGGTCACAATTTAAGGACTAGGGGGAAGTATTTTACGACCGAGATGAGAAAAAAACATTTTTCACACAGAGAGTGATGAATCTGTGGAATTCTCTGCCACAGGCCAGTTCATATATTCTCTTGTATTTAAGAGGGAGTTAGCTGTGGCCCTTGTAGCAAAAGGGATCAGGGACTCAAATAGGGAAAGTTAGTAGTCAGTGTGTGAGGCAGGAGGCAGAGAAGGATAGCACTCGGACACAAAATGTAGGGGAGAAAGAAGAAAAAGATAATAAACAGATAATACGAAGGGGTGGGTTTCTTAAATGTGTATATTTTAATGCTAGGAGCATTGTAAGAAAGGTGGATGAGCTTAGAGCCTGGATTGACACCTGGAAGTACGATGTTGTGGCGATCAGTGAAACATGGTTGCAGGAGGGCTGTGATTGGAAAG
Source organism: Amblyraja radiata (assembly GCF_010909765.2). Taxonomy (NCBI): domain Eukaryota; kingdom Metazoa; phylum Chordata; class Chondrichthyes; order Rajiformes; family Rajidae; genus Amblyraja; species Amblyraja radiata. Next base: position 5,140,404 of record NC_046003.1, on the reverse strand, counting down.
GAAATATTCCAGGATTTCGTTGCTTCAGGTGTGATATAATTGGAGGGGCAAGAGGTGGAGGTGGTGCATTGCTTGTCAGGGAAGATATTACAGCAGTGCTTTGGCAGGGTAGATTAGAGAGCTCGTCTAGGGAGGCTATTTGGTTGGAACTGTGAAACGAGAAAGGGGTAGTAACACATGTAGGGGTGTATTATAGACTGCCTAATGGGGAGCGAGAATTGGAAGAGCAAATATGTAAGGATATCGCAGATATTAGTAGTAAGCACAAGGTAGTGATTGTGGGAGATTTCAATGTTCCACACATAGACTGGGAAACACATTCTGTACATGTGCTGGATGGTTTGGAGTTTGTAAAATGTGTGCAGGATAGTTTTTTTGCAGCCATACATAGAGGTACCTACTAGAGAAGGGGCAGTGCTGGACCTCCTGTTAGGAAATGAGACAGGTCAGGTGGCGGAGGGGAACACTCGGGTCCAGTGATCACAATACCATTAGTTTCAATATAATTATGGAGAGGGTCAGAACTGGACCCAGGGTTGAGATTTTTGATTGGAGAAAGGCTAACTTTGAGGAGATGCGAAAGGATTTAAAATGAGTGAATTGGCGCATTATGTTTGATGGGAACGATGTGGAGCAGAAATGGAGGACATTTAACGATGACATTTTAAGAGTACAGAATCTTTATGTCCCTATTTGGTTGAAAGGAAATAGTAAAAATTGGAAAATTGCCATGGTTTTCAAGGGAAATTGGACACTTGGTTCGGAAAAAGAGAGTCTACAATAATTATAGGCAGCTTGGAGTAAATGAGGTGCTTGAGGAGTGTAAATAATGTAAAAATAATCTTAAGAAAGAAATTTGAAAAGCTAAAAAAGATATGAGGTTGCTTTGGCAAATAAGGTGAACGTAAATCCAAAGGGTTTCTAGAGCTATATTAATAGCAAACGAATAACGAGGGATAAAATTGGTCCATTAGAGAGTCAGAGTGGACAGCTATATGGAGAGCCAAAAGAGATGGGGGCGATATTGAACAATTTATTTTCTTCGGTATTCACCAAGGAGCAGGATAATGTATTATGTGAGGTAAGGGAAACAAGTAGAGTAGCTATGGGAACTATGAGATTCAAAGCAGAGGAAGAACTGACACTTTTGAAAAATATAAAAGTGGATAAGTCTCCAGGTCCGGACAGGATATTCCCTAGGACATTGAGGAGAGTTAGTGTAGAAATAGCAGGGGCTATGGCAGAAATATTTCAATTGTCATTAGAAACGGGAATAGTGCCGGAGGATTGGCATACTGCGCATGTTGTTCCATTGTATAACATGGGGTCTAAGAGTAAACCTAGCAATTATAGCCCTGTTAGTTTGACGTCAGTCATGGGCAAATTAATGGAAAGGATACTTAGAGTTAATATATATAAGCATCTGGATAAACAGGGACTGATTCGGAACAGTCAATATGGATTTGTGCCTGGAAGGTCATGTTTGACTAATCTTCTTGATTTTTTTGAAGAGGTTACTCGGGAAATTGATGAGGGTAAAGCAGTGGATGTTGTATATATGGACTTCAGTAAGGCCTTTGACAAGGTTCCTCATGGAAGGTTGGTTAAGAAGGTTCATTTGTTGGGTATCAATGGTGGAGTAGCAAGATGGATTCAACAGTGGCTGAATGGGAGATGCCAGAGAGTAATGGTGGATGGCTGTTTGTCAGGTTGGAGGCCGGTGACTAGTGGGGAGCCACGGGGATCTGTGTTGGGTCCACTGTTGTTTGTCATGTACATTAATGATCTGGATGATGGTGTGGTAAATTGGATTAGTAAGTATGCAAGTGATACTAAGATAGGTGGGGTTGTGGATACTGAAGTTGATTTTCAAAGTCTACAGAGAGATTTAGGCCATTTGGAAGAATGTGCTGAAAGATGGCAGATGGAGTTTAATGTTGAGAAGTGTGAGGTGTTACATCTTTGCAGGACACATCAAAATAGGACGTACATGGTAAATGGTACATGGTAAATTGATGAATGCAGTTGAACAGAGGGATCTGGGAATAACTGTGCACAGTTCCCTGCAGGTGGAATCTCATGTAGATACGGTGGTAAAGAAAGCTTTTGGTGTGCTGGCCTTTATAAATCAGAGCATTGAGTATAGAAGTTGGGATGTAATGTTAAAATTGTACAAGGCATTGGTGAGGCCAATTCTGGAGTATGGTGTACAATTTTGGTCGCCTAATTATAGGAAGGATGTCAACAAAATAGAGAGAGTACAGAGGAGATTTACTAGAATGTTGCCTGGGTTTCAGCAACTAAGTTACAGAGAAAGGTTGAACAAGTTAGGTCTTTATTCTTTGGAGCGCAGAAGGTTAAGGGGGGACTTGATAGAGGTCTTTAAAATGATGAGAGGGATAGACAGAGTTGACATGGATAAGCTTTTCCCATTGAGAGTACGGAAGATTCAAACAAGAGGACATGACGAGATTAAGGGACAGACGTTTAGGGGTAACATGAGGGGGAACTTCTTTACTCAGAGAGTGGTAGCTGTTTGGAATGAGCTTCCAGTGGAAGTGGTGGACGCAGGTTCGATTTTATCATTTAAAAATGAATTGGATAGTTATATGGAAGGAAAATAAATATGGGGTTATGGTCTGAGTGCAGGTAGATGGGACTAGGGGAGAATAAGTGTTCGGTACGGACTAGAAGGGCCGATTTGGCCTGTTTCCGTGCTGTAATTGTTATATGGATGGAGAGAAGGCAGGTACGGGATACTGAGTTGGATGATCAGTCATGATCATATTGAATGGCGGTGCCGGCTCGAAAGGCCTAATGGCCTACTCCTGCACCTATTTTCTATGTTTCTATTTGTCTAAGAAAGTATGCAGAGGATGTATCCAGAGAACCGGACTCCAGCGCCCTCTGAGGCAGAAAACTCCACAGACTCACAACTCTCTGTGAGAATAAGCGTTTCCTCGTTTCCGTTCTAAATGGCTTACCCCTTATTCTTAAAATGTGGCCCCTGATTCTGGACTCCCCCAACATCGGGAACGCGTTTCCTGCCTCTAGCGTATCCATACCTTTAATAATCTTATATGTGTCTATCCGAACCTCTCTCATCCTTCTAAACTCCAGATTGTTCAAGCCCAGCCGCTTCATTCTCTCAGCATATGACAGTCCTGCCATCCCGGGAATTAACCTGGTGAACCTACGCTGCACTCCCTCAATAGCAAGAATTTCTTTCCTCAAATATGGAGACCAAAATTGCACACAATACTCCCTGTACTGCGGAAGGACCTCTTTGCTCCAATGCTCAACTCCTCTCGTTATGAAGGTCAACATGCCATTCGCTTTCTTCACTGTCGGCTGTACATGCATGGACTGCACACACAGCCCAGCCGGCGGGCTAGCTGAGGAGGTTAAGCCCGGGGGGCCGCCCGCGATATCCGCCGCCCCGTCCAACTCATAAACCGATGATCGTCCATGAGTGGTGGTGGTGTCGGCGGTAAGCGAAGGTGCGACGGTCAGACAGCTGGCCATGATGCCGACCGACGGGCGAGGCGCTGCTGCTGCTGCAACTGCTGCACTCCATGGGCTGCACTAACTCGGGAAGTGTGAGGCGGGTCCGACCCGATAGTTCCCTGGAGCCGAGCAGTAGCAGTCTAATACAGAACAAAGGCGGTCTCTTACGGGACAAATCAATTTATAGGCCAATGTGCGGGATGTCGCGGCTAATACGGGACATTTGGCAACCCTAATTGCCACAGCGCAGGGACTGATGGACGGTGTAGTCCCCAGTTCCCCTGCTCCCCCTTCTGGACAATCCTTCACATTAGACTACAAGACTACATTAGACACTGCCTGCTGTACCTGTAAGCCAACTTTCAGTGACCGGTGTACAAGGACGCCCAAGTCTCGCTGCACCTGCCCCTTACCTAATCTAACCCCATTGAGATAATGATCTTCCCCCTTGTTTTTGCCGCCAAAGTAGATAACCTCACATTTATCTATATTATACTGCATCTGCCACGCATCTGCCCACTCACTCAACCTGTCCAGGCCACCCTGCAACCTCCTAACATCCTCTTCAAAGCACACACTGCCACCCAGTTTTGTGTCTTCCGCAAACTTGCTAGCGTTGCTCCTAATTCCATCTTCGAAATCATTAATAAATGTGGTAAACAGTTGCGGCCCCAACACCGAGCCTTGCGGCACTCCACTCGCCACTGCCTGCCATTCTGAAAATTACTCGTTCATTCCTACTCTTTGCTTCCAGTCTGCCAACCAATTTTCTATTCATGTCAACCCCCTACCCCAAATACCATGTGCACTAATTTTAGTCACAAATCTCCCGTACGGGACCTTATCAAAGGCTTTCTGAAAGTCTAGTAACGCTACATCCACTGGCACCCCTTCATCCATTTTACTTGTCACATCTTCCATAAATTCCAAATGATTAGTCAAGCATGATTTCCCTTTCATAAATCTATGTTGACTTGGACTAATCCTTTTACTGCTATCCAAATGCCCCATTATTACCTCTTTAATAATTGACTCCAGCATCTTTCCCACCACCGGTTAGGTTAATTGGTCTGTAATTCCGCGTTTTCTCTCTCGCTCCTTTGTTGAAAAGGGGGATAACATTAGCTATCCTCCAATCCACAGGAACTGATCATGAATCTATTGAACATTGGAAAATGATCACCAATGCCTCCACTATTTCTAGAGCCACCTCCCTGAGAACCCTGGGATGCAGACCATCAGGTCCAGGGGATTTATCATCCTTCAGCCCCATTAGCCTACCCAATAATATTTCACGCCTAATGGAAATTTCTTTCAGTTCCTCTATCCCCTTAGATCCCCTGTCCCCCAATACATCTGGGAGATTGTGTTTTCCTTAGTGAAGACAGATATCCGAAGTACCTATTCAACTATTCTGCCATTTCCTTGTTGCCCATAATAATTTCACCCGTGTCTGCCTTCAAGGGACTCACATTTGACTCTGCTACTCCTTTTCACTTAACATATCTAAAGGCGTCTTTACTGTCCTTCTTTATATTCCTGGCCAGCTTCCCTTCATACTTCATCTTTTCAGCCCGTAATGCCCGTTTTGTTTCCTTCTGTAGTCCGAAGAAAGTTTCCCAAACCTTCCGGCTATTCGTCGCATGTTTTCTTTTAGTTTTATTGTATCCCTAACTTCTCTTGTACCTCGAGTTCTCTTAACTCATCTGGTTTATTGGACAACAGTAAATCCATAATTGGCTTTCCTCTGGTCGGATCCATTACAAGCTGCTTTACGAATCCAACTCGGAGGCATTCTACAAATTATCTTTCTTGGGTCCCTGCACCAACCTAATGTTCCATGTCCAGCTGCATATTGAACCCCGCCCCCCCACCCCCCCCCCCCCCCCCCCCCCCATCACCACAGTGGCATTAACTTTTTTTACATGCCAGTGTTAACTCCTGAAGCAACGTACACCCTACATGCGTTGGTGAGGCCAATTCTGGAGTATGGTGTACAGCATTGGTGAGGCCAATTCTGGAGTATGGTGTACAGCATTGGTGAGGCCAATTCTGGAGTATGGTGTACAATTTTGGTCGCCTAATTATAGGAAGGATTATATCGCCTAATTATAGGAAGGATGTCAACAAAATAGAGAGAGTACAGAGGAGATTTACTAGAATGTTGCCTGGGTGTCAGCAACTAAGTTACAGAGAAAGGTTGAACAAGTTAGGGCTTTATTCTTTGGAGCGCAGAAGGTTAAGGGGGGACTTGATAGAGGTTTTTAAAATGATGAGAGGGATAGACAGAGTTGACGTGGAAAAGCTTTTCCCACTGAGAGTAGGGAAGATTCAAACAAGGGGACATGACTTGAGAATTAAGGGACTGAAGTTTAGGGGTAACATGAGGGGGAACTTCTTTACTCAGAGAGTGGTGGCTGTGTGGAATGAGCTTCCAGTGAAGGTGGTGGAGGCAGGTTCGTTTTTATCATTTAAAAATAAATTGGATAGTTATATGGACGGGAAGGGAATTGAAGGTTATGGTCTGAGCGCAGGTATATGGGACTAGGGGAGAATATGTGTTCGGCACGGACTAGAAGGGTCGAGATGGCCTATTTCCGTGCTGTAATTGTTATATGGTTATATGGTTATATGCGGGCCACTATTTGGGGGTCTGTAGATAACACCAATTAGTGTCTTCTTGCCTTTACAATTCCTCAACTCAATCAACAGCGACTCTACCTCGACAGTCCCTATGTCTTCCCTCGCAAGGGACTGAATCCCATCCCTCACCAGCAGAGATACCCCCCCCCCCTCCAATGCCCACCTGCCTGTCCTTTCTATAGGATGTATAACCCTGAATATTAAGTTCCCAGGCCCGATCCTCCTGCAGCCACGTCTCAGTAGTCCCCACAATGTCATATCTACCAACCACTAACTGAGCCTCAAGATCATCTACTTTACTTTACAAAATTCTTAAGGGGTTGGACAGGCTAGATGCAGAAAGAGAGAGAGAGAGAGAGAGAGAGAGAGAGAGAGAGAGAGAGAGAGAGAGAGAGAGAGAGAGAGAGAGAGAGAGAGAGAGAGAGAGAGGAGAGAGAGAGAGAGAGAGCGATAGAGAGACCTAGAGATCGAGCGAGCGAGCGAGAAGAGAATGATCTCTCTCCTCTCTATCTGGTTCCCTCGCTACTCTCTCTCGCTCGCTCTGTTTTTTTTGTTTTTTGGGTTTTTTTTTCTCTCCCTCTTTCTACTTTTTTCTCTTTCTTGACCTCTCTGTGTGAATCAGAATCGGAATCACACTTTATTCGCTAAGTATGAATTTCATTGGCCAGGTCAGTCATACAATTAAAAGTAAGAGATCACTCAAACACATTTTAACATGAACATCCACCACAGTGTCTCCTACATTCCTCACTGTGATGGAAAGCGAAATAAAGTTCAAGTCCTTCCATTTGTTCTTCGTCGGTCGGGGTCTCGAGCCTTCCGTTGACGGGACGATCTTGACTCCCGTAGCAGGCGGAGTTCGGGCCCTCTGCGTCGAGGTAATCAAGCTCCTGCATCGGGGGGATGTCGGCTTCCCCGCGCTGGGCGATCGAACCTCACGTCGGGGCTGGTCGTGCCGTCCGCGGCGTTGGAGCTCCCGACTCGGCCTCACCCGAGACTACGAGCCCTTGATGTTGATGAGGATAGATGACGTGCATTTGAACCCCTGTCTTTCTCACCTGGAAGGACTGATGGTGGTCCCAGAATGGAGATAGATGAGGAGCTATAGAGATAGGTATTACATCGCTAGCAGTTGCAAGCGAGGAATTGGAGATACAATGTTTTGCCGACGGTGCGGTCTCGGTGGAAAGCAGAGAAGGTTAGAGATGTGACTCGTTCTGGGATATTGTTGGAGGTAACGGAAATGTCGGGGGATAATAAGTTGGATTCTGAGGCTGGTGATCCAGTACCAGGAGAACTTTATCTTTGTTCCCTGGAAAGGACAGGGAGGGAGAGCAGGACCACGGGTATAAATGAGTCTCAGGTGAGGAGTGCATTGATGACAGCAGGGGGAAGCGACCTTTAATAAAGAGAAACGACAACTGCGAATCCAATGAACAGAACGCCTCGACATGGGAGCACTCGCTGTGTCCCCCTAGTAATACACTTCTTCGGGTCCGCACATTTTACCCGCCCAACATCCGCATCCAACTCATCATGCTCCATCATAGAAACATAGACACGTAGAAAATAGGTACAGGAGTAACCCATTCGGCCCTTCGAGCCTGCACCCCCATTCAATAATATCATGGCTGATCATCCAACTCAGTATCCTGTACCAGCCTTCGCTCCATACCCACAGATCCATTTAGCCACAAGGGCCACATCTAACTCCCACTTAAATATAACAAATGAACTGGCCACAACTCCCTTCTGTGGCAGAGAATGCCGGAGATTCACCACTCTCTGTGTGAAAAATGTTTTCCCATCTCGGTCCTAAAAGATTTCCCCCTAATCCTTAAACTGTGACCCTTTGTTCTGGACTGCCCTAACATCGGCAACAACCTTACTGCATCCAGTCTGTCCAACCACTTAAGAATTTTGTAAGTTTCTATAAGATCCCCCTTCAATCTTCTATATTCTAGCGTGTACAAACCAAGTCTATCCAGTCTGTCTTCACATGTAAGTCCTGACATCCCAGGAATCAATCTGGCGAACCTGCTCAGTAATCCCGCTATGGCAAGAATGTATTTCCTCAGATTAGGAGACCAAAACTGTACGCAATACTCCAGGTCTGATCTCACCAAGACCCTGCACAACGGCAGTAGAACCTCCCTGCTCCTATACTCAAATCATTTTGCTATGAATGCTAACATATCATTCGCTTTCTTCACTGCATGCTGCACCTGCATGCCTACTTTCAACAACTGGTGTACCATGACAGCCAGGTCTCGTTGCATCACCCCTTTTCCTAATCGGCCACCATGCAGATAATAGTCTACTTTCCTGTTTTTGCCACCAAAGTGGATAACCTCACTTTTTTCCACATTATACTGCATGTGCCACTCACCCAACATATCCAAGACACCTTGCAGCGTCCTAGGTACTCCTATCTGCTCATAGGGCTCTGGTAAGACCACATCTGGAGGATTGGGTAGAGGTTTGGTCTCCTAATTTGATGGATGACATCCTTGTGATGGAGGTAATGCACCGTAGGTTCACGAGATTGATTCCGGGGATGGCGGGAATATCATACGAGGAAAGATTGAAAAGACTATGCTTGTATTCACTCGAGTTTAGAAGGATGAGGGGGTTCTTATATAAGCATATAATATTCTAAAAGGACTGGACAAGCTAGATGCAGGAAAAATGTTCCCAATGTTGGGTTTGTCCAGAACCAGGGACAGCAGACTTGGAATAAAGGGGAGGCCATTTAAGACTCATGCGGGAAAAAAACGTTTTCACCCAGCGAGTTGGAATTGATGGACATCCCTGCCACAAAGGGCAGTGGAGGCCAAATCACTGGATGGATTTCAGAGAGAGTTAGATAAAAGCTTTAGGGGCTAATGGATTCAAGGGATATGGGGAGAAGGCAGGCACGGGTTATTGATAGGGGACGATCAGCCATGATCACAATGAATGGCGGTGCTGGCTCGAAGTTTCAAATGACCTCCTCCTGCACCTACTTTCAATGTTTCTATGTTTCCCTGAGTTCAACAGCCCTGTTATTCCACTACTGGTCCACTAGAGGGCTCACAGGCTATTCCCTCTGAATCCTGTTAATGTCAGACATGAGCTGCTCACTGTGTGACTGGCCGAGTGTCAGTGTCAGTGTCAGGATCCATCCGCTCATCGGTGCGTGACTAAAACGATATCAGAACGATGTTAACCCATACACGTTAGTTTGTCAAAAATGAGGGTGGGATACATATCAAGGACAACATTGTCATTGACCTACGGTAATAGAGGTCGATTGGCAGAATGTTGGAGTCGAGGAACGTTTTCAGCGAGGTCGTTTGTTCCCTCGTATACAAATAGTTTTTCAAGGTTTGTCGGTTGGTCGCTCGTATACAAATAGTCCCAAATGTTTATACAGCTGATCCACCTATTTGCACTGGCTCGTGGCCGTGCGCGACTGGTCTTGACGTATATATCTCAGGGTTGTTTACACGTGATGGGATTCCCTTCTCTCTTGCCTTCTCCGTCATCGAGTTCCCATGAGATGCAACGTCATGTGTCAATTGATTACCTTTTCTTTTTCAATCCTTTAATACATTCTCTAAATATTCCAAATTATTGGCACTTTAGAGTCATAGTCTTAGAGTCATAGTTTTAGTGTGGAAACAGGCCCTTAGTCCCAACTTGCTCACACCGGCCAACATGCCCCTGCTATACTAGTGCCAACTGCCTGCGCTTGGTCCATATCCCTGCAAACCATACATACCTATGTACATATTTAACTGTTCCTTAAACGTTGGGATAATCCCAGCCTCGCCTACATCATGTAAGAGCTTGTTCCTTACACCCACCAAATTTGGTGTGTAAAAGTTACCCCTCAGTTTCCAATTAAATATTTCTCCCTTAACCTTGAACCTAACCTTAAATATTTCCCCCTTCACCTTAACCTTGCTCCTCGATTCCCCCAATATGGGTAAGAGTGTGAATCTACCCGATCTGTTCCTCTCATGAATTTGTACACCTCTATATGATCACCCCTCATCCTCCTGCCCTCCGAGGAACCGAGATCCAGCTTTCTCAACCTCTACCTATGGCTCACACCCTCTTGTCCTGGCAATATCGTCGAAAATCTTCTCTCAACCCTTTCAAGCTCTCATTGTCTTTCTTATAACATGGTGCCCAGAACCGAATACAATATTCTAAATGCGGCATTATACAACTGCAACATTACCTCCCAACATCTATACTCTATGCTAGAAAATGTGTTTCGCCCATATTTTATCGAATAGTTGAGATTTAGTTACAGTAGATTGTGAAGAAGGCACCGAGTGTGAGAGCGGTCGTTACTGAATCAGCCTTACTTTCCCCATTAAAAACATATTGACGGTAGTGATGTGAGACGGACACGAGACACACAAGGTCGACGCAGTGGCGCAGGTGGTAGAGCTACTGAATCACAGCGCCAAAACTCCGGGTTCGATCCTGACCTAAGGTGCTATCTGTTTTGCGTTTGCACCAACTGCTTGCCTCCTTGTGAGTTGCCTCCAATTGCTTCGGTTTATTCCCTCCTCCAGAAGACTTGTGGCTTTGCAGGTTACTTGGATACAGTGATAACACCCATTGTGTGCAGGGGGTGAATGGGAGCTTGGTATAACGTGTCACCAGTGTGAAGGGATCAATGATCACCGTCGATGGCGGAAGACCCTGCAGTATATGTAATAACCAGAATGGGACAGGCATTTCATTTTATTGGCTGCTTATCCGCAGCAGCGTGGTGTAGATGGGATCATTGGTGAGATATCCAGTTTGTCTGACGGACTGGGATAAATATTCAACTCTGCAATCCCTGGACTTCCCAAACCAAACAGTGATGGAACGGGCCAGTATGTTGTCCATGTTTGTTAACAGACATTTGTAAGAGTCTTTGGAGACAATAGTTGGGGCGGCACGGTGGCGCTGCGATAGATTTGTTGTCATACAGCGCTTACAGCGCCAGAGACCCGGGATCGATCCTGGCTGCGAGTGCTTAGAAACATAGAAACATAGAAAATAGGTGCAGGAGGAGGCCATTCGGCCCTTCGAGCCTGCACCGTCATTCAATATGAACATGGCTGACCGTCCCCTATCATTAACCCGTGTCAGTCTTCTCCCCATATCTCTTGACCTCACTAGCCCCTAGAGCTCTATCTAACTCAATCTTAAATCAATCCAGTGACTTGGCCTCCACTGCCCTCTGTGGCAGGGAATTCCATAAATTCACAACTCTCTGGGTGAAATTTTTTTTTTCTCACCTCAGTCTTAAATGACCTCCCCTTTATTCTAAGACTGTGGCCCCGGGTTCTGGACTCGCCGAACATTGGGAACGTTTTTCCTACATCTAACTTGTCCATTCCTTTATTAATTTTATATGTTTCTATAAGATACCCCCTCATCCTTTTAAACTCCAGTGAATACAAGCCTAGTCTTTCAAATCTTTTCTCACATGACAGTCCCGCCATCCCAGGGTATAATCTCTTGAACCTACGCTGCAGTGCCTCAATCACAAGGAGGTCATTCCTCAAATTAGGAGGCCAAAACTGTACACAATACTCCAGATGTGGTCTCACCAGAGCTCTATACAACTGCAGAAGAACCTCTTTACTCCTATACAGAATTCCTCTTGTTATGAAGGCCAACATTCTATTAGCTTTCTTCACTGCATGCTGTACCTGTAAGCCAACTTTCAGTGACCTGTGTACAAGGACGCCCAGGTCTCGCTGCATCTCCCCCTTATCTAACCTAACCCCATTGAGATAATAATTTGCCCCCTTGTTTTTGCCCCAAAGTTTTTGTCCTCACGTATATCTATATTATACTGCATCGGCCACGCATCTGCCCACTCACTCAACCTGGCTAGGTCACCCTGCAATCTCGTAACATTCTCTTCACAGTTCACACTGCCACCCAGCTTTGTGTCATCCGCAATCTTGCTAGTGTTGATTCTAATTCCCTCTTCCAAATCATTAATATATATGGTAAACAGTTGCGGCCCCAACACCGAGCCTTACGGCACTCCACTCGCCACTGCCTGCCATTCTGAAAATGACCCGTTCACTCCAAACCTTTGCTTCCGGTCTGCCAACCAATTTTCTATTCATGTCAACACCCTGCCCCCAATACCATGTGCTCTAATTTTAGTCACCAGACTCCCATGCGGGACCATTTCAAAGGCTTTCTGAAAGCCTAGATAAACTACATCCACTGGCACTCCTTCATCCATTTTACTTCTCACATCCTCAAAAAAATCAAATTGTCAAATTGGACATTAAAACTATACGCTGTGATAGCACTGACAGAGTGAAAAACTGTGGGTTACCATATAACCATATAACAATTACAGCACGGAAACAGGCCATCTCGGCCCTACAAGTCCGTGCCGAACAACTTTTTCCCCTTAGTCCCACCTTCCTGCACTCATACCATAACCCTCCATTCCCTTCTCATCCATATGCCTATCCAATTTATTTTTAAATGATACCAACGAACCTGCCGTCACCACATCCACTGGAAGCTCATTCCACACCGCTACCACTCTCTGTGTAAAGAAGTTCCCCCGCATGTTACCCCTAAACGTCTGTCCCTTAATTCTGAAGTCATGTCCTCTTGTTTGAATCTTCCCTATTCTCAAAGGGATAAGCTTGTCCACATCAACTCTGTCTATGCCTCTCATCATTTTAAAGACCTCTATCAAGTCCCCCCTTAACCTTCTGCGCTCCAGAGAATAAAGACCCAACTTATTCAACCTATCTCTGTAACTTAGTTGTTGAAACCCAGGCAACATTCTAGTAAATCTCCTCTGTACTCTCTCTATTTTGTTGACATCCTTCCTATAATTGGGCGACCAAAATTGTACACCGTACTCCAGATTTGGTCTCACCAATGCCTTGTACAATTTTAACATCACATCCCGGCTTCTATACTCAATGCTCTGATTTATAAAGGCTAGCATACCAAAAGCTTTCTTTACCACCCTATCTATATGAGATTCCACATTCAAGGAACTATGCACGGTTATTCCCAGATCCCTCTGTTCAACTGTATTCTTCAATTCCCTACCATTTACCATGTACGTCCTATTTTGATTTGTCCTGCCAAGGTGTAGCACCTCACATTTATCAGCATTAAACTCCATCTGCCATCTTTTAGTCCATTTTTCCAAATGGCCTAAATCACTCTGTAGACTTTGGAAATCCTCTTCATTATCCACAACACCCCCTATCTTGGTATCATCTGCATACTTACTAATCCAATTTACCACCCCTTCATCCAGATCATTGATGTACATGACAAACAACAAAGGACCCAACACAGATCCCTGAGGCACCCCACTAGTCACCTGCCTCCAACCCGACAAACAGCCATCCATCATTACCCTCTGGCTTCTCCCATTCAGCTACTGTTGAATCCATCTTGCTATTCCTGCATTTATACCCAACAGTTGAACCTTCTTAACCAACCTTCCATGAGGAACCTTGTCAAAGGCCTTACTAAAGTCCATATAGACAACATCCACTGCTTTACCCACGTCAATTTCCCTAGTAACCTCTTCAAAAAATTCAAGAAGATTAGTCAAACATGACCTTCCAGGCACAAATCCATGTTGACTGCTCCTAATCAGACCCTGTTTATCCAGATGCTTATACTGTACTGAAGGAGTGACACACGGCGTTATATTGTTATGGAGTGACACTATTAATGGTGGCACAGATGGAGTGACACACTGTGGGTTAGAGCTGATGCAGTGTCACGCTGTGGAGTAATACTGATCGAATAACAAACTGCGGAGTCGTACTGATGGAGTGAGACACTGCGCGGTGGTACTGATGCATTAATACACTGTGAGTTGGTTGTGATGGGGTGGCAGATTGTGGCATACCACAGACGCAATGACACACTGTGGGGCAGTACTGATTGAGAGAAAGACATTGGTGTAATACTGATGGAGCCATACACTGTCAGGCTACACTGATGTGATGACACAATGAGTGTAGTACTGGTGGAGTGATAACCATTGGGTTAGCAGTGCTGGAACAACACTCTGCAATTGTTCTGATGTAATGACACACTGTGGGGTAGTACATATTGATGCACATTGAGCTAGTACCGTTGTAATGACACACTGTGGGGTAGTACCCATTGGTGCACATTGAGCTTGAACCATTTGAATGACACAATGTGGAATAGTCATGATGTAATGCCACGCTATGTTGAAGTACTGATGGCGAGGCACACTGTCGGGTAGTACTGATGGTATGACACATTCTGTCATAGATCTGATGGAATGACACACTGCGCCATTGGACTGATTGAGTGACATACTGTAGACTGGTACTGTTGGAGTTCGTTCGCTCCTGTGCCAGACGACGTATATCCCGCTGTTGCTTTCCACTTCAGCCTGATTTATCGCCAGCCGTCTTGACTATGTCTTGCCACTGGATCCTAATAGACCGGGACGAGAGAGTGAGGCTGGCGATTTGCTCAACTCTGCCCCATTTTAATCAAAGTCAAGCGCAAGTCATGACTTCATGACCCTTACCGCCGAACGAGCGAAACAAGACAACAGGAGCGCGTGCAGATGAGCAGAAGCGCGGAGACACCACCACTTCTACTGCAGCACCCAAACATGTGGGGTAGCACTGGGACTGACACACTGCGGGGTACAGCTGAGTGGCGTGGCACACTGTGGGACAGTAGTGATGTAATGACACTCTGGGGTGGTAATGATGGAGTGAGACACCGCGAAATGGTACTGATGGATGGGAAACTCTGAGGGGGGAATACTGAATGAGTGACACACTGTCAAGTAGTATTGGTCGCGTGAAACACTGTAGGGCAGTAATGATGGATTGGAACATTGTTGTAGTACTGATGAAGAGACACACAATGTGGTAGTATTGATGAAATGACACACTGTGGGGTAGACTGCATGTTATGACACATTCAGTTATAGTATTGAGGAGGGACGCAGTGTCGTAGTACTGATGAATAAATACACTGTGATACATGGAAACATAGAAAATAGATGCAGCAGGAGGCCATTCGGCCTTTCGAGCCAGAACCGCCATTCATTGTGATCATGGCTGATCATCTGCTATCAATAAACCGTGCCTGCCTTTTCCCCATGTGATGTCGTATTTTTCACAAACTGTTTCCATGTAATACTAATGGGATACTACCATCTGGAGTTGTAGCAATGGATTTACACACTGTGGAATAGTACTGATTAATTGACACACTGTGGGTTAGTGCAGATGGAATGACATTCTTAAGGCAGTACAGATGGAGTAACACACTATTGGGTAATACTGCTGGACAGGTAGAATGTTGGGTAGTACTGAAGAAATGACATACTTAAGGTAGGATTGATGGAGAGAAACATTGCGGGGTAGTACTGAAGGATTGACATACCGTGGGGTTTCACAGACGGAGTGACACGCTCTGGGTTGTACTGATGGAGTGACATAGTGTGGAGTAGCACTGATGGGGAGACATGCTGTGGAGTGGTATTGACGGATTCGCACAATGTGGGATAGTACTTATGCAAAAACACACTCTAAGATAGTTCTGATGACGTGACACACTGTGTGGTAGCACTATTTCTCATGAAAAATTGTGGAGTAGTGCTGACGGTGTGACACACTGTGGGGCAGTACTCGTGCAATGGCATACTGTGGAGAAGTACCGATGGAGATACACGCCGTGGGGTAGTACGTATGTAGTGAATACTCTGGGGTAGAATTTATGGAATGACACACTGTGGGTAGTACTTACGCTTTGATACATTCAGGGGTAATTCTGATGGAGTGACACACTGTGTGGTAGCACTGATGGAGTGCCACACTGTGCGATAGTACTATTTCTTATGACACACTGTGGGTAGTACTGGGGTAGTGACACGCTGTGGTTAGTGCTGACAGAATCATAGTCATAGATTGATACAGTGCAGAAAGAGGCCCTTCGGCCTAACTCGCCCACACCGGCCAACAATGTCGCAGCTACCCTAGTCCCACTTGCCTGTGCTTGATCCATAACCGTCCAAACCAGACCTAGATAACGGTTTCTTAAACGATGGGATAGTCCCAACCTCAACTACGTCCTCTGGCAGCTTGTTCCATACACTCAACGACCCTCTGTGTGAAATGTTGCCCTTTGGATTCCTATTAAATATTTTCCCCTACACCTTGAACCTGTATCCCCTGGTCCTCGATTCCCTACGCTGGATAAATGACACTATGCATCTTCCCAATCTATTCCTCTCATGACTTAGTACACCTCCATAAGATCCACTCATCCTCCTACGTTCCATGGAATAGAGACCCCACCCACTTATCCACTCCCTATAGCTCACACCCTGTAGTGATGATAAACATCCTCGTAAATCTTTTCGGAACCATTTCAATATTGTCAATATCATCATTAAGCGGGAAGGCAGAGTAAAAGACGAAAGTAGGAGAGAAATAAATACTGATTTGGAGAATGGGTCGCTGCTGCAATAAAGGCGATAGAACTAACATACACAGTTGAGCGGGACACAAGGAACTGTCCCTCCTTGCTGAAATGTTCAGCAAACAGAAACTGTTGTAGCAGTTCAATGGCCGAAACGAACGGAAGCCATTTTGGTCCAAAACCGTGCAGCACGTAAAAGAGTGCAGTGGAATGATAGCCAATGTAAAGCGGGATCTGGGAGCAGTGAAAGAGAGACCTGGCAGACAGTTTAACCACGGAGGAGTGGTGGATGTGGGGCAGATGGGGGAGGGGTTTGTAATTAGTAGACATCTGTAGTTGGGTGATGGTAGGTGGCAGCGACCAAGGAAAATAGTTTCTGCCACTTGGTCGAGGTACAGAGAAGGTGAGACAAAATCTGGAGGGTGACCAGCGGGGGAGGGGGTGGGGGGGGGGGGCACAAAGGCTAACGGTGCTTGTATGTGACAGTAATACGTGATAAAAGGGACCACCGAAGAAGAGATGCAGGTTAAATGGAACGAGATGTGGGATGGTTCGCGGTGGGTGAAATGTACGGCTGGGTGGTGGATGAAACAGGAAGGGGGTGGGGGGCGAAAATGTATTGTGCGGATTATATGTATAATAAAGCGGGTTATATGTATAGGCAAATGGTATGACAATAGGTGAATCAAAATAGGTGAAGACATTGTAAAATAGAAGGCAAGGTTTACCTGAAATCGGAATCTTGGGCTGTAGGCTACTCAAGCAGAATGTACGGTATTTTTCGGACAATGTGCGTTGGGTCTTACCCTCGTTAGAAAGACGGCTGACGATGGCCAGATGTGTGTGAATATGAGAAATTAGGTTGAAGCCCTCACCAGTGGCCATCTAAGCGCCATTTGCTCTCGCCGACGTAGAAGAGGCCATATCGCGAGAACAAAATGTAGAGGATGAGGTGGTAGAATGGGCATGAGAATTATTATCTAGCCAGGATTGTCTGCTGACGTCACTGGACGACGGTGAGGGAGGAAGTGTAGCATCTCCCACGGTGGAAGTGAAATGTATTAGCAGTCAGAGAAGGCTGGCTTGAGAATAATGGAGATCGGATTCTGTGGAAAAATGGAGTACCGGATCTCGTTGCAGCTGGCAATAAATACGGAGGTTAACGCACGGGTTGTGAAGCTTGATAGGATGCGGCAAGAGGTGAGGATTTGGGAAACCCACTTCTGTTCGAAGAAAGGAGAATGGGAGCACACGGCCGAGAAATGAAGGAGCCACACCAGCCACAGTCGCAGAGGAGAAGGAAGACAGTTTATAATGAGATAAGTGCAACAAGTGCAGGTGGCAGAAATGGGCCCACCTGGACAGTCCTGTTGTGTAAAAATAGAAGCGGGCGATGCGGTTTTTGGGACTCTCCGGTTGAAAGTTGAGGAGGGGCTATCTGCTGAGGCGATATGGTTTGTGACAAAGTTGGAGGCAGACGTCTTATGGGGCTGATGTTATATGTCCTGCGATTGCTGGGAATAACACTTGGAGAAGGGGTGGTTTGGGTGGGAATGGTTGTGAACTAAGGAAATAAGGAGAGAGCCGTCTCTGCGCAATGCGGAGAAAGGTGTAGTTGGGAATATGTGACCGGATGCGATAATTTTGGAGGTGACGGAAAGGCTATTCTCGACTGGGTATTGAGTAATGAGGAAGGGTTAGTTAGCACTTTTGTTGTGCGTGGCCCCTTGGGCAAGAGTGACCATAATATGGTTGAGTTCTTCATTAGGATGGAGAGTGACATTGTTAATTCAGAAACAAGGGTTCTGAACTTAAAGAAAGGTAACTTTGATGTATGAGACGTGAATTGACCAAGATTGACTGGCAATTGATTCTTAAAGGGTTGACGATGGATATGCAATGGAAGGCATTTAAAGACTGCATGGATGAACAACAACAATTGATCCCACCAGTTTGGCAAAAGAATAAATCAGGGAAGGTAATGCATCCGTGGATAACAAGGAAAATCGGGGATAGTATCAAAACAAAAGATGAAGCGTACAAATTAGTCAGAAAAAGCAGCCTACCAGAGGACTGGGAGAAATTCAGAGTCAAGCAGAGGAGGATAAAGGGCTTAATTAGGAAAGGGAAAATAGACTATAAAAGAAAAATAGCAGGGAACATAAAAACTGACTGCAAAACTTGTTATTGATATGCGAAGAGAAAGAGATTAGTTATAACAAATGTAGGCCCTTGCAGTCAGAAACCGGCGAATTGATCATGGGGAACAAGGACATGGCAGACCAATTGAATAACTACTTTGGTTTCGTCTTCACTAAGGAAGATATAAATAATCTGTCGGAAATAGCAGGGGACCGCGGGTCAAATGAGATGGAGAAACTGACTGAAATGCAGGTTAGCCATGAAGTGGTGTTATGTAAATTGAATGGATTAAAGGCCGATAAATCTCTAGGGCCGGATAGGCTCTATCCCAGAGTACTTAAGGAAGTAGCCCCAGAAATAGTGGATGCATTAGTGATAATTTTTCAAAACTCTTTACATTCTGGAGTAGTTCCTGAGGATTGGAGGGTAGCTAATGTAACCCAACTTTTTAAAAAGGGAGGGAGGGAGAAAACGGGGAATTACAGACCAGTTAGTCCAACATCGGTAGTGGGGAAACTGCTAGAGTCAGTTATTAAAGATGGGATAGCAGCACATTTGGAAAGTGGTGAAATAATTGGACAAAGTCAGCATGGATTTACGAAAGGGTTCAGTATTGATGTTTATAGAGAACTGGCTAGCAAACAGGAAGCAAAGTGTAGGAGTAAACGGGTCCTTTTCAGAATGGCAGGCAGTGACTTGTGGGTTACAGTAAGGCTCAGTGCTGGGACCCCAGCTATTTACAATATATATTAATGATTTGGACGAGCGAATTGAATGCAACATCTCCAAGTTTGCGAATGACACGAAGCTGGGGGGCAGTGTTAGCTGTGAGGAAGATGCTGGGAGGCTGCAAGGTGACTTGGATAGGCTGGGTGAGTGTGCAAATGCATGGCAGATGCGGTATAATGTGGATAAATGTGAGGTTATCCACTTTGGTGGCAAAACAGGAAAGTAGACTATTATTAAAATCTCCATGAATATTCTGTCCCAGCATTTCATTCCGAGATATTAACGGTAACTCACGGGGACACGTCGCTGGGCAGAGAAAATGCGGGAAAAGTTTTGGGAATATTGGCGTGTGGAGGAAATCTTGTACGTGATCACTGCTGCCGTTGGAGTCCCTGGTAAGTGAGCAGAACAATTCAAGTTTTATAGCTCCGTGTGTTAACTGGTGTTGACGTGGGTCGCCGCGCTGGAGCTCCGGTGAGCTGAGACCGCCGGGTAAAACATCGCGGAGCTGCGGGACTGTGGAGCGACCAGCTGCGGGCGGTGGCGCTGAACTTAACATCGGGAGCCTGGGATCTCTAGATGAGATCGCCAGTTGTGGAGCTCCAACCGGCGCGGCCTTGTTGGCTTCGGAAGCCGCGGTCTGCAGTGCGGAAGCGGCCGTTCCAGGGTTCCCATGCCGCTGTGAGGACTCTCCCGACGCCGGAGCAACATCACCCGGCGAGAACCGCCAGGAACATCGGGCCTCCGTAGCGGCAACTGTGGAGGCCTCAATAGGCCCGACTATGGGAGAACTTGGGTTGGGGACTGGACTTTGTGCCTTCCCTCATGGTGGGAGCCATTGTGGTGGGATGTTCTATGTGTTTATGACTCTTATTGATGTTATGTCTGTATTCTTTTTTTGTGTGCTGCAAAATGGCAAAAAGCATTTCACTTCACTACACCTGGGTGTATGTGAATGTGACTAATAAAATACCTTTGATACCTGATTCTAATCATGTTACTAGTTCCCAACTGATGATCGTTGTAAAGAATATGTATAGAATATCAATCCTCTCAGTGAAATATTATTGAATTGAAGCGTGATTTTTCTTATTTTCAGACAGCTGAAACTAACCCTCTTTTTCTCTCACTGCTGCAGGGACATACTAGAATGTTGTTCTTGCCTTCTGTGGCACCTTGCCCAGAGTTGGCCCAGTGCTCGAAACAGACAGGTAGTTCCCTGGCACGGTGTGCCTGGGAGGAGTTCGCATTGTGAAGTTGACTGTAATTGAGTTGTTAATCAGAGTGAACACCTGCTCCCGTGGACACTGTGTCTCACTGTGTAGACTGTCAAAGTCGAATTGCGCCGCATGTTGGTCAAGAATTGAATCGATCTCCTGGACCAGTGGCCGCGGATCTACCGGTGTGTGTGTGTGTGTTGTTGTTACTGAACTTAACTTACTGTGTTGAATGAATCCATTAACGGAGCCACTCTGCTGCTGGATTCTAAATTATCCCTGCCTTCCCTCTGGACCCCTCCTCGTCCCCATCAGATGCCGAGTTCGCAGAGCCCTGGTTAAACGCGGCAGGTCACGGTTAAATCTGTGTAACAGGCCCTATCAGAGACTGTGAGCAGCAGCAGATTTAACTAAAGAGAGGTCCATTGCGCCTATTGTAGCGGGTGGATGCTCGTTTCCTACCCGCCCGTCGCCTTATCTCTTCTCTCCTGAAGCAGGCAGGCAGGTCGGTTACAGTGGGAACCGGCTCTGCCATTGTTAAACTTGCAGCTGCGCACCGACTCCAACACTCCTGATCTTGAGCAGAATGTCGAGCAGGTGTTCAGCCCTGGAGAACATGTTCAGTAATGCCCAGCATCTGTCCCCTTCTCTTTTCACAGTGAATTTAGTGGCGATTGTGATCCTGTCCCGGGGAAAGTGCGGCCTCTCCACCTGCACCACTCGCTACCTGGTGGCCATGTCAGCGGCCGATCTACTGACCGTGATCACCGTGGTCATTTTTTTTTGGTTTCGACATTATTACTTTGTTTGGAGATTCCTGACCATCTACCCTATGTGCAGTGTCAACCTTGTACTGAGGTTTGCAGCTGCAGACTGTTCTGTCTGGTTCACCGTCGCTTTCACCTTTGATCGGTTTGTCGCCATTTGTTGCCAGAAGCTGAAAACTAAATATTGCAGCGGGAAAACTGCGGCTGTGGTTCTGGCAACAGCCGGCGTTCTGCTCTGTCTGAAAACCGTTCCCCGCTACTTCACAGTGGAACCCGGGATAATCATCGACAATGTCCCGTGGGGCTGTAACACGATGGACAGTTATTTCACTGACCCCGGGTGGGTGGCATTTGACTGGATCGACACGGTTTCAACTCCGCTCCTCCCTTACGCTGTAATCCTGCTGCTCAACGCTCTGACAGTCCGCCACATTTTAGTGGCCAGTCGGGTCCGTAAGGGGCTGAGGGGTGAGAGCAAGGGAGAGAACCGCAGTGACCCGGAGATGGAGAGCAGGAGGAGGTCTGTGGTTTTACTCTTCACCATCTCCGGCAGCTTCATCCTCCTGTGGATGACGCTGGTTGTAGAATTCGTCTATTATCAGGTCACAGGAATTGGAACTGATCGGAATGATTCTCAATGGATCCTTGGCAACGTCGCGTATTTGCTGAGTAATCTCAGCTGCTGCACCAATACATTTATTTACGCGGTGACCCAGTCCAAGTTCAGGGAGCAGCTAAAGAGCGCGGTGAAATATCCGCTCACCCCAGTGCTTCGGCTCATTAATAAATCCCCGCCCTGAGCGCATCCCAGAGGCGGCCGCAGTCTCTCCGCTCCGGGCTCCGGCTCCAGACATTCACCGCCGGAGCCATGAGGGAGGGAGGGAGGAGCTGGCCAAAGTTGACTGGAAAGATATCCTAGCAGGGATGACAGTGCAACAACAATGGCAGGTATTTCTGGGAATAATACAGAGGATGCAGGATCAGTTCATTCCAAAGAGGAAGACAGATTCCAAGAGGAGTAATAAAGGGGCGACCGTGGCTGACAAGGGACGTCAGGGACAGTATAAAAATTAAAGAGAAGCAGTAGAACGCAGCAAAGGAGAGCGGGAATGCAGAGGATTGGGTAATGTTTAAAGAGAAACAGAAGATTACTAAAAAGACAACACGTAGAGAAATGATGAGGTACGAAGGTAAGCTAGTCAAGAATATAAAGCAGGACAGTAAAAGCTTATTTAGTTATGCGAAGAGGAAACATAATACTTCAGATCAAAGTTAGACCCCTGAAGACCGAAAAAGGTGAATTTATTATGGGGAACATGGAAATGGCAGATGAGTTGATCAGGTACTTTGGATCTGTCTTCACTAAGGAGGACACAAACAATTCTCCTGATATAGTAGTGTCCAGAGGATCTGGGTGATGGAGGAACTGAAGAAAATCCGCATTAGGAAGGAAATGGTGTTGGGTGGACTGATGGGACTGAAGGCTGATAAATCCCCAGGGCCTGATGGTCTGCATCTCTTTTTTTCTGTTTGCGTTTTGTTCTCTCTCTCTTCTTTCAATCGTTTTCAATTCTATTTAATTTTTGCGCTCCGAACTCGTGTTTTTTTTAAAGCGACGTTTTGGCCAGGCCTCCGTCCGAGCTGGGTGGAGAGTGGAACGAGAAAGAGGGGGGGGGGGATAGGAGATTAAAAAACTGGGACATGGTTAGTTTTACCATAAATATATATATAATTACACAAACACACACGCATCAAACTCTTTATCGCGGGTCTTTTCTTGATACATTTCCCACAATTTCGACTAGAAATGAGAGGCGGAAATGTGTGAAAAAATTAGATTGTTGCCTCTTTCATCAATTAGCGTATAAATTACTTCTCTCTCTCTCTCCCCCTCTCTTTATCTCCCTCCACTCTCTCTCCCCGCTCTCCCCTCTCTGTCTCTCTCCCGTTCTCTCAATCTACATCCCTCTCTCTCTCCCTGTCTCTCTCCACTCTCACCCACTCTCCCTCCCCCCCCCCCCCCCCCCCCCCATTATCCCCGCTCTCTCCATCTTCTCTCTCCCCTTCTATCCCTCTCCCCATTCTCTCTCCCCTCTCTAAATCTCCCCTTCTCCCTATCCCCCCTTCCCCCTCTCCCTCCCCCCTCTGCCTAGGCCACTCTCTCAGCCCCCTCCCCCCTCTTTCTATCTCCCCCCTCTCTCTCTGCTCTCTCCCCCTCTCGCTCAACCCCCTCTCTCACTCTCCGTTCTATCTTCCCCTCCATCTCCCCCTCTCTCCCCCTCTCTCTATCTCCAATCTCTCGCCCCCACTCTCCACCCTCCCTCCCCACTCTCACTCATCCCCCTCTCTCTCCCCTCTCTTAATCTCCCCTCTCTCTCCACCTCTTTCTACCCCCTCTTTCTCACCTCTCTATCTCCCCCCACTCCCCCTCTCTCCCCTCCATCTCCCTCTCCCTCTCTCCCTCTCACTCCCTTCCCTTATCTCTCCCCTATATCTATCACCTCTCTTTAGCCCCCCTCTCTCCTCCTCTCTCTCCCCTTACCGCTCTTTCCTTCTCTCTGTACACTCCCTCTTTCCCACCGCTCTCTCTCCCTCTCTCTCGCTTCCCCTCTCTCTATCTCTCCCCCTGTATAGCCCCTATCTCTTTGCATTCCTCTCATTGTCTCTCCCCTCCCTCTTTCCCCCTTTCTCTCTCCCCCGCTATATCTGTCGACCCCTCTCGTTATCTCTCCCTCTCTCTCACTCACCCCCTCTTTTTATATCCCCCTCTCTCTCTTCCCCCTCTCTCCCTCCCCCTCTCTCTTCCCCCCTCTGTCTTCCTCTCTATTTCTCTCCCCCTCTTTCTTTCTCGCCCTCTCTATCTCGCTCCCTCTCTCTCCCGCTCTCTCTCCCTCTCCCCCTATCTAACCCAGTCCCCCCCTCAAGCTCACTTCTCCCTCTCCTCATGTCACTGCTTATCATATGCCGACCAATGGGAATAGATCAGATGAACTAAAGTCCACTATTCCTCTTTATGAAACAGGGTAAACATGTGTGTGAAGTTTGCGGCAGGTACAGCACTAACATATAAACTGATTTTAAACGGTGACCTGACAACTGTTTGTATATTTAATCACCACTAAACTCTCGCCTTGAATCAGATGAACTAATCATCAACAGTTGTCCACATTTCTCAAAGATACAGATGATGAGGAAAACATCCTATAATTTCCTGTCCAATAAATCGGGATTTTTTAAAAACAGTCCCTGCTGCTCATTGAAGCGTTGATTGCACTTTCTACCGTTAGCAGATTAACACTGCATGATGCGAGATATGATCACTTGAATAACGTGAGAAACAAGCACATACGTAAAGTCTGTTCGTGGGTGTTGCTGCTTTCTCTGTACAACTGGGTGGACAGCCTATGCGGATGAGTTGGTCATTTACACTCAAACCGACCTTGCTGTTTGATTCGTGGATTTCAATTCACATCTACCTGACGACTGGCCTGAAGTAGTTCACGACAAAATAAACTGCAGATTGAACAGAGGCTCGCCTTGTGTTCACAGGCTGGAACTAATATTCCCCATTGTACGGAGGGAACAGCAACGTTACTTAACTCCCGCTTTCTCAGATCTGAATCTGCACTTTAATTTTCCGCATTATGTGTTTTTCTTTCCATTGTGTGCCGTAGAAACACAATTCGTATTTCTAACAACTGTTAATTAAGATGAAAATAACAAATGAATGCATCTTCACGTGCCGTGTTTCCAGCGTAAATAGAGCAGCAATATGGAGTTAGTGCACATTGCAGATGAGATTAATTATGGATACTGAACTTCAGTTAACCCTTTATAGTCAAACATTTGAACTAAAATGAAGAGATTCTTTATTTTTCATCATATTAAATGTAAAACATAGCAGTCAGATTTAATGAGATTATGTCACTGCGCATCCAGACCCATCACTGACCACATTGATAATTTCATAGGTCATCCAGAACCATCACTGACCACACTGATAATGACACTGCTTATCCCTACCCATCACTGACACACTGACGGCACGCACAGGAAATTTCGTTGAATCATCCATTCCCAGGACATCTCACATAACAACCAGTTACCAAGTTCCGTCGTACACTAAACATATATATTTCACCTGTGACAACACTGACAACATTTGCCTTGAGCTGACCCACTGTAGATGATTGGATATGTTTGCAGGTCACCTATCCATGAGTGACCGTTGGACAAACTGCTGTAATAATAATGATAAAAAGTGTGATGAATATGATTTGTATTTTAATGAATCTGTTCTACGATCCCAGCACAGAGATCCACGGACAAGTGAGGAATACCTAACTGCACTATTTGTGCACAAACACCCCCAGTTATCCAGCCATAGAGCCATAGAGTCTCACAGCTTCTTCAGCCCAGCCTGCCTGCCTGTCTGCCCAAATCGGCCAACATGTCCCGTCCCCATATTCCTACAAATGGTCTGTCTATCCATGCACCTGTCCAAATGTTCCTTAATGTTTGCCGTGGTACTTAGTTCGTACATTTATATAGTTATAAGGAGAGATATGTAAATGGATGTAACGGATATAGCTTGGACCCAATAGCAGCACAGAATCAGGCAGGTATAGTTGGTAATGAACTTTATTACGAAACTGTAACACAGAGTAGTAACACAGGAATGGGTACACCGTACTCACACAGAGGCTCAGGATTGAGCGAGGGTTCCGAAGAGGGGCAGGCAGGAGACGTAGTCGGGGTAGCGGAAAGTTCGGTAACCAGGAGATCCAACACACGATGCAAACAAACCAACGAGGGACAGACGAAAGGAGAGTCGAAGCCAGGCAGGAAGTCGAGAAGTCGCTGGAGAGTCTTGCATGAATGCTGAGAACAATCTGGCAAAGTGTGAATAGTGAGGAGAGTCTATATACCGGGTTAATTGGTGATCAGAGGCAACTGAGTGCAACAGGTGAGGAGAGTTGGGCTGATGAGAGGGGAGTGGCAGGCAGGCAGGTGAGGAGAAGGAGGGGCCGGTGGAAAAGTACTGGGAGGTGAAGTGGATGAGAATGAGAGAGGGCAGACTGTGACAGAACCCCCCCCCCCTCAAGGGACGGCTCCTGACGTCCCAAAACAAAAAAATATATATAAACCCAATCCCACGCAGAGTCGGGTGGGAGGAGGGGGACCGGAGGAGGGCTAATATTCGTTCGAGACATCCATGTCCGCATCCTCCTCCATGGCATCAGAGGAAAGCTCCGTCTCATCGTCACTGGGCGCCTCAGACGGAAGAGGGGACAGAGTCTCAGGGGCGGCGACCCCTCTACGAGTGGCGGACTTGGACGGCTGGTCGGGATGACGCCGGTGAAACTTCCTGATGAGGGAGGCGTCCAGGATGTGTCGAGCAGGAACCCAGGACCACTCCTCTGGACCGTAACCCTCCCAATCGACCAGGTATTGGAGACCCCTCCCACGACGGCGGGAGCGCAGGAGGCGGTGCACCGTAAAGGCGGGGCCTCCATCGATGAGACGAGGAGGTGGAGGAGGAGGGACTGCGGGGACCAGGGAGCTCTCCCGGACTGGCTTTACTCTGGACACGTGGAACGTAGGATGGACCCGCATGGAACGAGGCAAATTGAGCCTCACAGCCGCAGGGTTGATGACCTTCTGGATCTCAAAAGGCCCGATGAACTTGGGTGCCACCTTCTTGGACTCCACCCTCAAGGGAAGGTCCCGGGTTGACAGCCACACCTTCTGGCCCGCGAGGTAAGTGGGGGCCTGGGTGCGGTGACGGGTGGCAGCCGTGGGGTAACGGTCCACGGAGCGGAGAAGAGCCGCCCTGGCTTGGGTCCACGTCCTGCGGCAGCGACGAACGAAGGCCTGGACGGACGGGCAGGAAGCCTCTTTCTCCAGCGCCGGGAACAGTGGAGGCTGGAACCCGTAGGCACACTGGAAAGGGGAGAGCCCAGTCGCCGAGCTTGTCAGAGTGTTGTGGGCGTACTCCACCCACAACAACTGCTGGGACCAGGAGGAGGGATGCTTGGACACCATACACCGCAGCGCCGTCTCCATCTCCTGATTCTTCTTTTCAGCTTGGCCGTTGGACTGGGGATGAAATCCGGACGTCAGACTAACGGTGGCCCCCACCAGCGTGCAGAACTCCCTCCAGAACACAGAGGCAAACTGGGGTCCCCGGTCGGAGACCACATCGACGGGGAGACCATGGAGCCTGAAGACGTGGAGTAACATGAGCTCGGCAGTTTCCTTGGCTGACGGAAGCTTGGGCAGGGGCACGAAGTGAGCCATCTTGCTAAATCTATCGACCACGGTCAGGATGGTGGTGTGACCACTGGATGGGGGCAGGCCGGTAACGAAGTCCAGGGAGATGTGGGACAATGGTCGATGGGGTACAGGC
The DNA here is from genome assembly GCF_010909765.2 of Amblyraja radiata. NCBI lineage: Eukaryota > Metazoa > Chordata > Chondrichthyes > Rajiformes > Rajidae > Amblyraja > Amblyraja radiata. The sequence goes on along the minus strand of NC_046003.1, from coordinate 5,112,508 downwards.
AGTGGAAGCAGATGACCCGCAGGAGCTTGGTGTGAGACCTTGTGCTGGTTGCAAACGGGACAGGCGTTGACAAACTCCCGAGTGTCCTTCTCCACCGATGCCCACCAGAACCTCCGTAGCACCATCTCCTTGGTCCGCTGAATGCCGGGATGACAGGTGAGTCGAGAGCTGTGGGCCCACTGAAGGACGTCGGACCGCAGGGCAGAAACCACAAACAGGCGATCAGGAGGGCATGCGCGGGGTCCCGGCTGGTTCTCCAAGGCCGCCTTGACCTTCTCCTCCACTTCCCAGGTGAGGCAGGCAACCCTGTGCGAGGACGAGAGGATGGTCTTGGGGCCAGAGGCAGGCTCCTCCATCGCCAAGAACTGCCGAGAGAGGGCATCGGGCTTCACGTTGCGGGACCCGGGTCGGTAGGAGAGGGAGAAGTTGAAGCGGGTGAGGAAGAGAGACCAGCGGGCCTGACGAGAGTTGAGCCTCTTGGCTGACTGGAGGTATTCAAGGTTCTTGTGGTCAGTCCAGACCAAGAAAGGCTGCTCGGTTCCCTCCAGCCAGTGACGCCATTCCTCCAACGCCAACTTAACCGCCAACAGTTCTCGGTTGCCGATGTCATAATTCCACTCAGCAGGGGTCAGGCGTCTGGAGAAGAAGGCGCATGGATGGAACTTCTGGTCCCCGGCAGCCCGCTGGGACAGAACAGCTCCCACCCCCACGTCGGAGGCGTCCACCTCCACCACGAACTGTCTCTCTGAGTCCGGAACTTGGAGGATGGGGGCCGATGTAAACCGTGTCTTGAGTGTCTGCAAAGCTTCCTCTACCGCGGCTGACCACCGGAACTGAACCTTGGAGGAGGTGAGTGCCGTGAGGGGTGCGGCCACAGTACTGTAGCCACGGATTAACCGTCGGTAAAAATTGGCGAACCCCAGGAACCTTTGGAGCTGCTTGCGGGAGTCAGGAACAGGCCAGGTGGTGACAGCAGAGACCTTGGCGGGGTCCATCTTGATGTTCCCTTGGCCCACGATGTATCCTAGGAAGGAGACTGACGGGGAGTGAAACTCGCACTTCTCAGTTTTAACGAAGAGCGAGTTCTCCAGGAGCCGATGTAGAACTGCCTGGACGTGGTGTACGTGTTCCTCCTTGGTCCGTGAAAAGATGAGGATGTCATCCAGATAGACGAACACGTACTTGTTCAACATGTCCCTGAGAACGTCATTGACCAAAGCCTGGAAGGCCAAAGGGCATCACCAGGTATTCATAATGTCCCGTGGGAGTGTTGAAGGCGGTCTTCCACTCATCTCCCTCTTTGACGCGGACCAAGTGGTAGGCGTTGCGTAGATCCAACTTCGAAAAGATGGTGGCCCCCTCCAGGAGCTCGAAAGCAGAGGAGATGAGTGGGAGAGGGTAGCGATTCTTCACCGTGATGCCGTTGAGCCCCCGGTAATCTATGCAGGGACGCAGAGATTTGTCCTTCTTCTCCACGAAGAAGAACCCAGCCCCAGCAGGAGACGAGGAGGGACGGATGAGACCAGCAGCCAATGAGTCGTTTATGTATTTCTCCATGGCGCCTCTCTCAGGGGCGGACAGGGAGTAAAGGCGACCCCTAGGAGGAGCGGAACCAAGCAGGAGGTCTATGGCGCAGTCATAGGGCCGATGAGGAGGAAGGGAGATGGCCCTAGACTTGCTCAAAACCTCCCCAAAGTCATGGTACTCGGCTGGGACCCCCGTCAGATCGGGAGCAGAACTGGAGCAGGTGGCCGGTTGAGGAGCTGAGGCTTGCTTCAGGCACACTTGGTGGCAGGAAGGGCTCCAACCCAAGATGACCCCCGTCCTCCAGTCGATGTTGGGGTTGTGTCGCCGAAGCCAGGGGTAACCCAGGGTGAGGGGAAGACGGGGAGACTGCAGGACGTGCAACTGGATGGTCTCATGGTGATTACCAGACAGGAGCATGCGCACTGGGACCGTCTGGTGAGAAACAGTCCCCAGGAGATGGCCGTCGAGGGCGTTGGCGGGAACAGGTTTAGGCAGAGGAACACAACTGATGCCTAGCTGGCGGGCTAGTTCCATGTCCATAAGATTAATGTCACAACCAGAGTCTATGAAGGTGGCGAGGGTGTGAGAACCATCAGGCAACAGCAGACGGGCATGACAAAGAGGGCGTCGGGCAGAGGAAAGTTCAGAGGTTCGACTCACCAGTAATTCCTCCGCTACTGGTGAGTCTGGCCTTTTACTGGACACTTGGAGATGTAATGACCCTGTCGTCTCTCCCGACGTCTCGCCAGGATGCGTCGGTCCAGACGGGTCGTTAGCTCGATAAGCCCATCCAGAGAAGAAGGAAGGTCGTGGGACACCAACTCATCCTTGATATAGTCATGCAAGCCCAGCAAGAAAGTGTCACACTGGGCCGGGGCGTTCCAATCACTCTGACGAGCCCTGCTGCGAAAGTCGATGGCGAAGTCAGCGACGCTCTGGTTCCCCTGGCTCAACCCCAGCAGCCCTCCCGCAGCGTCCGGACCCATCGAAACCTCACCGAACACCTTGCGAAGCTCCGCGGCGAAGGCCTGGAAAGAGGAGCAAGCCGGCGTGCGTCTCTCCCATTCAGCCGTTCCCCACAGCCGAGCTCTGCCAGTCAGGTGATTAATGGTAAACGCCACTCTCGCCGCTTCCTGGGCGAAGGTGTAGGGCTGTAGGGCGAAGAGAATGGAACAGTTCGTGATGAATGAGTTGCAGCCCTCCGGGTCTCCAGCGTAGCGCTCCGGGGTTCCCACCCGGGGCTCAGGTGATGGTCCTGGCGGACCGGGAGCTGGTGCTGTCGGAGCCTGAGGCGAAGCATGGGGTGTAGCCTCGGCGAGGGTGGTCGTCAGCTGTTGGACCTGGGTGGCTAGTGCAACCAATGCTTGCTCTTGGTTTGACACAGCCTGTCGAACCTCGGAGTTGGAGGCAGTGAGCATAGCTTCGTGCTGCAGGAGCGTGTGCTCAATCCTCTCGAAGCGGTTTGACGGAGACGTTATGTGCGCTGAGTCCATTGTTGGCCAGATTGTACTGTAACGGGTATAGCTTGGACCCAATAGCAGCACAGAATCAGGCAGGTATAATTGGTAATGAACTTTATTACGAAACTGTAACACAGAGTAGTAACACAGGAATGGGTACACCGTACTCACACAGAGGCTCAGGATTGAGCGAGGGTTCCGAAGAGGGGCAGGCAGGAGACGTAATCGGGGTAGCGGAAAGTTCGGTAACCAGGAGATCCAACACACGATGCAAACAAACCAACGAGGGACAGACGAAAGGAGAGTCGAAGCCAGGCAGGAAGTCGAGAAGTCGCTGGAGAGTCTTGCATGAATGCTGAGAACAATCTGGCAAAGTGTGAATAGTGAGGAGAGTCTATATACCGGGTTAATTGGTGATCAGAGGCAACTGAGTGCAACAGGTGAGGAGAGTTGGGCTGATGAGAGGGGAGTGGCAGGCAGGCAGGTGAGGAGAAGGAGGGGCCGGTGGAAAAGTACTGGGAGGTGAAGTGGATGAGAATGAGGAGAGGGCAGACTGTGACACCTGTCTCCCTCCTGCTCATTTCCATCATGCTCCTCCCCTCACACCCATTCCCTGCCGCAGCAGCTACCCAGGTAGTAGAGTAGTGCCAGGAACTCAGCCTGGTTCTCGTACTCGTCCCGGCCCTGTCTGTGGAAAACAGTCGTCAGCTCACCGCCGCATGGGCTCCAGTCGAGACCCCTGTCCCCGGAAACAGGCGCGTCCTTGGTTCCAGCAGCGGCTTATTTCCCGGCCCCAGTCATGCCCCCACCCCAAGCGCCGGGCTCTGCCCTCATTCCAGCTCCAGCACCAGGCTCTGCTCCAGCCAAGGCTCAGTCCCCGGGTTCGGCCCACGGCACTCCTCGTTTAAAGTGAGCGTTGGAGTGTCCCTCCTTCCCGGAATGTCTCCTCCTGCCTTGCGAGTGCATTGTGATGTCACTCGGTTTATTTTTTCCGAAGTAGTTGAGTTTGAGGAAATCGCACCGTATTTGAAATTTTAATGACTAATAACTTCGGATATATAGGTGGAAATGTGACGGGAAAAGGCTTATCGCCACCACGGGGAAAATCTGAGTAGGGTGTGTGAAAATGGGAAGGCTGTGACCTAGCGTTTGGAAGAAGATAGGAATTAACTAGATTGGCACACACGCAGAGACACAAACAAGGCGAAGACTTTTAGTTATATAAAGGTAACCTCATGGTTCAAACTGATTTCTGTTGACTATTTCTTAGTTGGTTGCAATTCCCGTTATGTCCAGTGAACCTTCTGAAAACTCAGCGGGTGAGGCAGCATCTAGGGAGAGATGGAATATGCGACATTTCGCGTCGAGACCCTTCTTTGAGACCCTTTTTACGTCGCCTATTCCTATCTCCATGGATGCTGCCTCACCCGCTGAGTTTATCCAGCATTTTTGTCTACCTTCCATGTTTCCAGCATCTGCAGTTCTTCCTTAAACGAAACATCTCGTCAGTCGGTCAGTGTTAAACATTGTTTCAAAATATGAATGGAGATGACGTTTAACTATAACAATATATTCCGACCAAGTATATGAATCTCGGTATAGGATTCGCCAATGTTGAGTAAAGGCAAATCAGTGACTGGGCATTTAAAGAACCGTTGATGATGGAATCGAGGGTATCTCTGGGCTGAAAAATCACCACGAACACACTCTTGAATGCGCCGCTTATCATTAATGTGGGTAGTTTTTTTATATACACATCTTGGTACACATTGGCGAATACTCCCTGATTTTGTTACATGGATGTCCGGGTTATGTTTTCAATTACCTGGTCAGCGATTGAGTTTCTTCATTATATTCTCACCCCCTGTGTCCCGTGTGTATTGATTCTGCTGCTCAATACTTTAACGGTCAGACATATTTTGCTGGTTACCAGAGCCCGCAGGAGACTCCGAGATCAGAAAAGTGCGAAGAGCTCCAGTGATCCCGAAATGGAGATTCGAAGGATATCGGTGATATTGTTGTTCATTATTTCCGGGAATTTTATTTTGTTATGGGCGGTATTTACCTTCTATTTAATATGGCAACGAATATGGAATTTGGGATATTCAGGTTTTTTCCTTCCTCCCTTTGTATCGGAAATAGGATTTATGCTGCAATTGCTTAATTGTTGCACAAACACGTGCAGACAAAGTTTAGAGAGCAGTATTTGACTGTGTTAATATATCCGTTTATTCGACTGATAAGAACAATTAAACACTGCACGATGATAAAGGCTGAGACAATTACAGTGTCAAAGGTTATAATCCTAGATTTATAGAGAGATGCTGCAAGCTCACAACCTCTGCGCTCATTGAGACCACGCCGAGCTTCAACCTGCTACCTACATTAATCTGACATCGATTGCATTCTCCATATATTCTATTACCCCCATAATCTCCCCACATCCGCCATTCACAATTCTGCAGGATACTTGGGGGGAATTTACAGTGTGCGCCCCACCTCATCATTGAAATATGGGAGGACCAAGTGCAGGAGTAACTCAGCGGGTTAGGCAGCATCGGCGAAGGAAATGTATAGGTGACATTTCGGGTCGGGAAACTTCTGCTGACTGATTGTGGGGTTGGCGGCAATGAAAGCAAGCAAAGACCAGGACAAACCAGGGCCAGAAACACATGACCTCAATCAGGGTGTTTCCTTGAAAGGTCAAGCCTAGTGACTGTGCGATCCCAAGACGGGCACATCGTTGTGAGCTGCCAACTGGTTTAACCGACTTTAAATGGAGGAGGGTGAATGATTTACCAATGGGTTGTAGTCAAACAAAACATGAGGCACCTGCGCCTTGTCCTCACTCTGTTAATTGAGGAGGCTCAGGACAGAAATATATGGTATGGTAATGGGAAGGGGAGTTAAAATGGTTCGCCACAGGAAGATTCAGTAAGCCTTGACAGATCAAAATTATGAACCCTCCAACAAAGTGGTTCCTAATCATATTATTATATTTAATCTTACCGCCCATGGTCAGAGTCGGTCCAATATTGTTGTCAGGTGATCGCAACTTGTTGAACGAAAAGAACAAATCGGAGAAAAATAAAGTGTGGCGACTTTTCTGGACAAGAGAGTTTGAGTGGTTAGATTATATGGGGAGGTGTGATGGCATGTATTTACTGACAGAGAGACATAGAGCATGGAGTCATTTCCGTTTTACAAATGTTCAGATTATTGAGTGAACATTATTTTGTTAAATGAGGAGGCTCAAGAAAGAAATGTATGGTGTGGTAATGGGACGGAGAGATACAATAGTTAGCCAGATAGTTAGATGAAGAGGTACAGGATCCAGTTGCATGTTCACATGAACTTGTTCACATGAGAAGGTTGAGAGGGGATGCCGATGTTGAACTCGGAGTTGTAATCGATGAATATGATGGAGAGAAGAAAGGTGGGGGAAATAGTCATACGTGTGAACATACTGTAACTAAAATGTCAATTCGGAGAATATATAAACAATTTTAGGAAATGTTTAGATTACTAGGCCTAGTTGGATGGAGTAAACTGAAACATAGGGCTGATCATGAGAAAAGTGGTGTCGCTTCACAACACGCAGTTGCCAGATAATTGGGTGAATGAGGAAACAGAAAGTTAGAGCTAACCCCGACAGATCAGTGGATGTGCAGATGGCAGACTGTGCATTGCCTGTTTACAAATATATGTTACTAGCCAGCACCTCCATTCAAGGTGATCACGGCTGATCATCCAAAATCAGTACCTCTTTCATGCTTTTGTTTCTACCTGGAGCTTGGAGGTTAGACGCGCCTGCGAGTTGGGGGCAATGCGTGAGTGGATGCGGCGGGGATGGGGTGAAAAGGAGCGAATTAATAATATTACTATAATATCAAGGGGGAGTGGTCCGTGTTTGTGTGTCTGAGGGTGGTTAGTGTGTGTGAAGCTCTCTCATCTCCCCGCCCCTCTCTCAGCACTCCGTTCTCACCCCATCTCTCCCCTGCATCTCTCCACCCCATTTCCTCACCTCACTCCTTACCCCTCCTCATCCCTTCCCCCTCTACACACCCTCTCACCTCCTCCCACTCTCTCCCCCTTTCATGCCCCCCTCTCTCTACACAGCTCTCCTCTGCCCCATTTCCTCCCTCTCCCCCATCTCTCCCCCATCTCTCCCCATCTCTCCCCATCTCTCCCCATCTCTCCCCCTCTCTCCCCCTCTCTGCCCCCTCTCTGCCCCCTCTCTTACCCTTTCCCCCCTCTCTCCGCTCTTCTCCCCCTCTACCTGCCTACCCCCCTCTCACCTCTCCTCCACTCCCCTCTTACCCCCTCCCCCTCTCGGTCTCTGCCCTTCCCTCTCTGCCCCTCACTCTCTGTCCCTGCCCCCCCCTCTCTCTCTGTCTGCCTCTCTCTCTCTCTGCCCCCCTCTCTCTGTTCCTGCCCCTCTCTCTCCCTCTCTAGTCGCGCCTGCGATTTGGGGGCTATGCCTAAGGGGATAGGGCGGGGATCGGGTAAAATGAGTGAATTAATATGAATATAATATTTAAGGGGTGGTTAGTGTGTGTCTGTCTGTGGGGATGGGTGTGTAACGCCGCAGGCCGCTCCCTCCCCGCAACCGCGCTTTGCAATGAAGAATGGTTTGAGTTTGTGTCCGCTCCGGTTCCTCTCCCCCCGGGCTCCAACCTGCCGGAGATCACCGCGCGCTCAGTTTTAAATTTAGTTCATGCTTTCAGTTTGGAGTTTGTAATTCGAGTTCATAGTTTGAGTTTATAGTTAGAGTTTAGAGTTTGAGTTTATAGTTTGAAACATAGAAACTTTGAAACATAGAACAATAGGTGCAGCAGTAGACAATTCGGCCCTTTGAGCCAGCACCGTCATTCAATGTGATCATGGCTGATCCTCCACAATCGGTACCCCGTTCCTACTATTGTTTCTAGATTAGAGTTTAGTTTACTTTATGAGTTTAGAGTTTAAAGTTCTAGTTTATGGTTTGAGTTTAGAGATTAATTTAGTTTTAGTGGATACTAGAACAGTTGGCTCCCGTCCACTCAACGCGCGGTTGCGGGGAGGGGGCGTTCTGCTGCGTCACACAAACATGCACGCTCCCACACACACACTAATCACCCTCCACACACACATTAACAACCCCCGTTGCGTCCCAGCATCACACGGGAGGGCTGGACACCCAACAGAATATTCCACCTCTCCACCAATCCCAATATTGCTGGACAGTGGGGAGGGCGTGAGGGCGCTTTCTGTTGCACTAGTGTGAGTGTTGTGGGCCGAAGGTACTGTTTCCAGAAGGCTAGTATGGAGTTTGTGGGCCGAATGGATTTTGGGCTGGCAGCTCAGTCACTGAGGCTTGGCAGTACAATCACTCGGACTTGGCAGGCTGGCAGCTGAGAAACTGCCAGAAATCCTGCCCAAAACAGGTGACAGACTGTAAGAGAGAAGGGGGAGAGGGTGGACTGAATGGATTATTGGGCTGGCAGTTCAGTCACTTACGGCTGGTGGGCTGGCAGTTCACTAACTCACGGCTGGTGGGCTGGCAGTGCTGTTACTCATGCCTGGTAAATCACTCGTTCCTGGAGTCACTCTTGTAAACCTTCTCTGGACCCTCTCCAGAGCCAGCACATCCGTCCTCATATATGGTACACAAAATTGCTCATAATATTCCAAAGGCCTTAACAGTGCATTATGGAACCTGGACATTACATCCTTGTTTTGTGTACAAGCCTTCTTGAAATAAATGCTAGCATGAAATTTGCTTTCTTTACCATTGATTCTGCTTGCATATTAACATTTGGGGAATCCGGCCCCAGCACTCCCAAGTCCCCGAGCACGTCCGATTTCTGGATTCTCTCCCCCATTTAGAAAATAGTCCATACTAGAACAGTTGGCTCCCGTCCACTCAACGCGCGGTTGCGGGGTGGGGGCGTTCTGCGGCGTCACACAAACATGCACGTTTGAACTTACATCTCGCCGAGATCACCAGTGTGCGGAGCTCCGTCTGGCGCGGTCTGTTGGCTTGGAAGCCGCAGGCTCCGGTGGGAATGCGGCCGTTCCTGGCACCCCAAGCTGCTGGGGGTTCTCCCGACGCCGGAGTACCATCACCCGGCGAGAACATCGGGCGCCGTGGCGGCGACAGTGGAGGTCTCAATAGGCCCGACTATGGGTGGACAAGAGGATGGGGACTGGACTTTGTGCCTTCCCCCACAGTGGGAATCACTGTGGGGGATGTTTTGGTGTTGAATTTCTTTATGAATACTGTGTTGTATTTTTATTAGTGTGCTGCAAGGACATCAGAATTTCCCCTGAATAAGGGGATTAATAAAGTATTTATCTATCTATCTATCTATCTATCTATCTATCTATCTATCTATCTATCTATCTATCTATCTATCTATCTATCTATCTATCTATCTATCTATCTATCTATCTATCTATCTATCTATCTATCTATCTATCTATCTATCTATCTATCTATCTATCTATCTATCTATCTATCTATCTATCTATCTATCTATCTATCTATCTATCTATCTATCTATCTATCTATCTATCCCTTTAGTCCTACTATCAAAATGCATGAGTCGACATTTATGGACAATATATTCCATCTTCCACTTGTCTGCCTACTCTCCCAACCTGTACAGGTCCTTGTGCAGTGTCCCTGCTTTCACTACACCACATGCCCCTCCACCTATTTTCATATTATCCGCAAAATGTGGCTCCAAAGCATTCAATCCTATCTTCCAAAATCAATAATATACAACATGAAGGGTAGCAGCTGCAGCATCCACACCTGCGGGCCTCTGCTAGTCACTGGCAGCAAACCAGAAAAAAGCATCGTAATTGCCATTATGTGTGGAGAAAATAACCTGCTCCTCAACACCTTAAAAACCAAGGAAATAATAATAGACTTCAGGAAGAATAAAACGGACATGGTACCATTAATTATCAGAGGGGACAGTGTGGAGAGGGTGGCGGATTTCCGCTTCCTGGGAATCCAGATTGAGGAGGACCTGACGTGGAGCGTGAACACCTCTGCGCTGCTGAAAAAGGTCCAGCAGAGACTGCACTTCCTGAGGATGCTCAGGAAGAATAACATCATTCAGAGACGGCTGCTGTCCTTTTATCGGTGCTTCATTGAGAGCATCCTAACATACTGTGTATGCGTGTGGTACACCAGCTGCACAGCGGCACAGAGGAGAGCGTTCCAGAGGGCCATTGACAACGCCCAGAGGATTGTCGGCTGCCCTCTCCTTACCTTGGAGGACTTACACAGTTCCCGCTGCATCAAAAAATCCCAGAGTATTATAAAGGACATTTCCCACCCCGGACACTCCCTGTTTGAACTGTTGCCGTCAGGCAGACGGTACAGATCTACAAGGACAAGGACAAACAGACTTATAAACAGTTTTTACCCCACTGCTATAAAGGCACTTAATGTAGCCGCCAAGGACGCAGGGGCGAAACGAACTAAGGGACTGTGGTACACCGTGAAATCGGCAGAAGGATGTAGGGTTGGGTGTTTATGCGTACTATTTTCATGATATTAATTTTAGTTGTTTATCTTTTTTTTAAATATTTTACCTTGTATGTATCGTTAGCTTGTAGAAATGTTTGAATGGTGCACTGACTGGCTGCCATTTTTCAATTTCCTTGTACATGGTTCATGTTACAATGACAATAATGAAACTATTCTATTCTATTTTTGTTCTGCCACTCGGCCAACCTGCTAACCATGCTAGTATCTGCCGTTTGATACCGTGGGCTCACTTCTTCCTTAGCAGCCTCACATGTGGCACCTTATCAAAGGCCTTTGTTGGTCCTTGCTAGAATTCCAGCAAATTTCTCAAGTAAGACCCCCACCCCCCTTCACAGAGCAATGCTGACTTCAGCCTATTTTATAGTGACTTTCTCAATACTCCGTTACCTCATCCTTTATAACGGACTCCCAAAATCTTACAAACCACCGTAGTCAGACTAACCGTCTTATAGTTCCCCCTATTCTGCTTTGCTCCCTTCTTGTGCGGCGGGGTAATATTGGCAATTTTCCAATCATCTGGAACCACTCCTAACTCTAGTGATTCGGAAATATCACTGTGAATTAATGAATGAATGAAAGTTTAATGGTCAAGTATGTACACATACAAGGAGTTTGCCTTGGTGCTCTGCTCGTAAATAACAACACGACATTTAGTATAACACATAAAACATTAAACATTAATAATAAAGCATTACAGATTAAACATGTGAATGGAATAAAATACCAGAGCAAAATGAGGCTGCAGTCTTTTGGTTGTTGAGTAGAGCTACTGCTCGTGGAAAAAAACGTTGTTTTATGTCTGGCTGTAGCGGCTTTGACAATCCGGAGTCGCCTTCCTGAATGAAGTGATTCAAAGAGTTTGTTGCCAGGGTCAGAGATGATCTTACCCACTCGCTTCCTGGCCCTTGCAGTGTACAGTTCAGCAATGGAGGGAAGGTTGCAGCCAACAACCTTCTCTGCTGATCGGACGATTCGCTGCAGCCTCCAGGTGTCGTGATTGGTGGCTGAGCCAAACCAGACCATGATGGAGAAGGTGAAAACAGACTCTGCGATGGCCGTGTAGAATTGGACCATCATTGCCTGTGGCAGATTGTGTTTCCTCAGTTGCCGCAGGAAGTACATCCTCTGTTGTGCCTTTTTAACTGTGGAGTCGATGGTAGCCCCCCACTTATGGTCATTGGAGACGATCGTTCTAAGGAACTTAAAAGACTCCACAGATGTGACTGTGGTGTTGTTGATGGTGTGGGGGTGAGAGGAGGGGGAGCTCTCCTAAAGTCTACTGTCAATTCCACCGTCTTAAGAGCATTGAGCTCTAGGTTGTTGCTACGGCACCAGGCCGCCAGCTGTGACACTTCCTGTCTGTAGGCAGATTCCCCCCCATCCTGGATCAGTCCAATCAGGGTTGTGTGGTCGGCAAACTTCAGAAGTTTGATAGAGGAGTCAAAGCGGACCGGATTGATATGTGTAGGAAAGAACTGCAAATGCGGGTTTAAATCGAAGGTAGACACAAAATGCCGGACTATCTCACCCTACAGGAAGGGTCTCGACCTGAAACGTCTCTAGCTGGCTTCTCTCCAGAGATGCTGCCTGGCCTGCTGAGTTACTCAGCATTTTTGTCTCCGGAGTGATGTGTATCTGGGTGATATTATAGGGAGGGTTTGATGAGACAAAAGTTCCGCTGGATGCTCCGAAGTCGGGTCGCCGCCGCAACGCCACCACAGCCTCCGAAGTCAGCCAGCTCCGTGATGGTAAGCCCAGTCCACATGTTCTGCAACCGGATCCCACAAGGCCGCCAGTTCCTAGAATCTAGCAGCCCAGGACTAGTTGCAGTTCCCAGGTCGGCTTGCCTTGCCCCGGCACTGGCTGCAGTTCATACGTTACAAAAAACAATTGAAAAACAATACACCTGCAGGCCAGATGATTTCGGTTACGGGACGGATCCGGCCCGTGGGACGTTGGTTGCCGACGCCTGTCCTAGATTTCAGGCCTCATTGTGACCCGCCCATGTTTTAAAAACGATTTCCGCTTTGAAAACAGCAATTCATTCACTTAAACGCTTGTTTTTCTTTTACATTAGACAGACCTATTGTCATTAAGACCAGGAATCTTTATATTTTGGGGTACAGGGACAATAGTGGAGACGTTGAAGCAGGCAGGGATTGTATAGGTTTGCAGGGACTGGTTGAAAATTTTGTGTAGACCAGTTCCAGTTGTTCGGCACAGAGCTTGAGCGAAAAGGGGGAAACATTGTCCAGTCCTGGAGATTTCCGGCTTTTCTTTCTTCTCCATCTCCTCAATTTCTATTGTTAGTGATGGAGAAGTGGTCAGATTGGTGTTAGACAGCAAGGAGGGGGCAGATAGTGGACGATTGCCCAGTCTTTACAGATTGGAGTCAGGCTGTAAGTGGGTATTAAATAGCTGTTGGGGAGGAGTGGGTGAGGAAGGGGCCAGTCATGCTGAGAGGAGATGTGAAGTGTTGTGTGGGGATGGGGTATCAGAGTTACATTTATGTTTGTCGAACCTGCAGTAGAACTCGTTCAGGTCGTTGGTCAGTTGACGATTGTCCGAGGAGCGGGGGACTTTCCTCCTGTAGCTGATGATACATTGCAAACCCTTCCAAACTGAAGAAGAGTCACTAGCTGAAAACTTGCTCCTCAATATTGCTTTCCTTTCCTTGGCAGCTCTGATTCCTCTTCTCAGCTTGTATCTGGCCTGCCTGTAGTGGTCGGCACCCCCGCTCCTGTAGGCATCCTCTTTAGGCTGACGGAGCTGTCTGAGTTCTGCAGTGAACCAGGGCTTGTTGTTGTTGAACCAGGTCCGGGTCCTAGTGGAATAGCAACTGTCCGCACAAAAGCTGACATATGATGATACAGTGTCTGTATGGTCATCGAGGCTTGTGGTTGTTTCCATTAACACATTCCAATCCGTGCAGTCAAAGCAGGACTGTAGGTTCTCAATGTCCTCTCTTGTCCAACTTTTCATTGTTGTGTCCACAGGCTTAGCAGCTTGTCGTTTCTGCCTGTAGGTCGGTATAAGGTGAACTATGCAATGATTTGAGTGACTCAGAGCTGCCCGGGGAACAGAGTGATATGCGTTCTTGATTGAAGTGTAACAGTGTTCTCGACTCACTGGTGGGGCAAGTCTGTATTTTGGAAGGTCTTGGCTGAGGTTAGAAACATAGAAAATAGGTGCAGGAGTAGAGGCCATTCGGCCCTTTGAGCCTGCACCGCCATTCAATATGATCATGGCTGATGATCCAACTTAGTGTCCTGTATCTGCCTTCTCTACATAGCCCCTGATCCCTTTAGCCACAAGGGCCACATCTAACTACCTATTCAATATAGCCAATGAACTGGCCTCAACTACCTTCTGTGGCAGAGAATTACACAGACTCACCACTCCCTGTGTGAAAAATGTTTTTCTCATCTCCATCCTAAAAGATTTCCCCCGTATCCTTAAACTGTGACCCCTAGTTCTGAACTTCCCCAACATCGGGAACAATCTTCCTGCATCTGGACTGACAACCCCTTAAATAACAGAGGTAAATTCCATCGGAGAATAAAAGGGTTTGTAGTTTATAAAGAAGTATTCTATATTGGGAGAACATAAATTAGACAGTACCGTCATGTGGCTGCACCGGTCATGGTTAGAATAGAAGCGTATTCCACCGCCTCTTGATTTGAATCGTTTGAATGATAAGATCCAGCATCTTCCGGATTTATCCCCAGAAATTCCTGCCATTTGCTATTCCATCATTACCCTTTTCAAGTCAACTTTGGCCACCTCCTCCCTCATGCGTTTGTAGTCCACTTTGCACAGCTGTAATACGAACATATCCGAATTCATCTTCTGGCTGTCAAATCGCAGGTTAAATCTTATCATATTGTGGTCGCTACCATCGTCTGGTTCCTTTACCGTGAATTCCGTTATGAAATCCAGTTCATTACACAACATTAAATCCAACACTGCCTTTTCCCCGGTAGTCTTCACTGCAAAATGCTCTAAGAATCCATCGCGGAGGCCATGTACACATTCACTTTCTTGGGGTTCAGTAACTGAAGCTGATTTTCCCATTTTACCTGCATATTAAAATATTCCATAACCACTCCAGCATTTTCTTTCTTACATGCCGATTGTGTCTCCTGATATAACTTGTAGCCTATATCCTGGCTACTTTTTGGGGGCCTGTAAATAACTCCCATTAGGGTATTTTTACCCTTCCAATTTCTCAGCTCTACCCACAATGCCTCTACATCTTCTGATCCCATGTAACCCCTCGCTAAAGACCTAATTTAATTCTTTACCAACAGAGCTACCCCACCCATCTGACCACCTGTTTGTCTTTCCGGTACAACGTAAAGCCTTGAATATTCAGCTCCCTGCTCCGATCCGCTTGCAACCACGTCTCTGTAATTTCCACACATCATACCTTCATTAAGGTGAGGGGATAAGATTTAATAGGAATTCGAGGAGGTAAGCCTTTCACACAAAGGGCTGTGGATACATGCAACAAACAGCCAGTTGGGTTAGTTGAGGCTGGAACTATCCCAACGTGTAAGAAACTGTTAGATATGTACATGGATAGGACAGGTTTGGAGAAATGCGGACCAAACGTGGGCAGGTTCCTTCCTACACCTTCCTCTTTGTGGATGGAGGTGTACGGGGACCGGACGTCCGAGGCAAAGAGTGTCTAGAAATTGAAAGTTATTGAAGAGTTGAACGGCGTATTAGGTGTCTCGCATGTACAAGGAAGGGATTTGACAAGTGGAGATAAGCACGAATCAAGGTGTATGGAGATGAGGTCAGCGAGGCAAAGCAGACAAACGCAGTGGGTCTGCAAGGGAAGTTCTGTTGGTGTATTTTGTGGAGGCGATATAACTAGATGTGGTGAGATCATCTGAAGAAGGGTTTCGGCCCGAAACGTTGCCGATTTCCTTCACTCCATATATGCTGCTGTACCCGCTGAGTTTCTCCAGCATTTCTGTGTGCCTATTGATCGCCTGTGGTGTCATGGTGAAGGGACGTGACCGAGAGATGTCACGGTGGAGGTCAGACTGCCAGGCTACATTTGGCGCCTCCCTTGCCGGTGGGCTTAAACAATATTTATGGTTTGTTGCTGAGTGAGCTACAGATGGGAGGACATTTGATTGAGTTAGGGTAGTCGAGGTGTCGCCAAGGGTAGACACAAAATGCTGGAGCAATTTAGCCTGTTAGGCAGCATCTCTGGTTAAAATGGGTATGTGACTTTTCGGGAAGAGCATATCAATTTGCTCCAGAAATGCTGCTTGGCGGGTTGAGATGCTCCAGCATCCTTGGGTCCAGGTCTATACCTACCTTACAGTGGAAACATGGGTAGACTGGTATTTGGAGCACTATTTTTGGAAAGACGTGGAGGTTTTGAGAGGGAGCAGAAGAGTTTTACCAGTGGGCTGTCTCGATTTTACTTCGGAGGCACGTGAGTGAGTACGTGAAGAACCCGCTCAGCACGCATGCGCGTATTGCGTTCAGCAGTGCAACAGCGGCCGCATCGGGAGTCAGGCGCCTCTGCTACAGCGTGAAAGAACGGACCGTCAGGTAAATACACTGAGGTCGGGTTTGCTTTCACAGGGAGCCTTCTATTTTATTTCAGGCAGTGAACAAAGGCTATTGGACAAACCTATCACCCGCTCGACTCCACGGAGGAGCGTTCCATCTATGGGGGGGGGGGCAGCAACAAGGCGGTAGGACCGCTTACCGGGCGCACCGCTATCCCCGACACCGTGCCGAGCCCAGTCCCGCTAGCGCCTGAGCAGCGGGCTGGAAGTAAAGCCACCGAAGAAGCGTCCGGCCAGTGGCTTCCCACTTGTCGGACGGGGACGTCTCTCCACCCGCACGGGGGAGAGAAAGCCGCCTGAGCCGCATGGAGCGGCTCCTGGAGCAGGAGCTCCAGCGAGACGCGCTTCGTGAGGGGCGCTCTCGCAGGGGGAGTTCAGGCACTCCCTTCACAGTGTCTTGTGGACTGTCCATTGCTTCCTCCTTATCCGAGGGTAGCTTTGGTGACCAGGACTGGGCTGGTCAGGAAGAGGGGACGCTGGCTGAAGATGGCGGGAGTATGCAAGGGGTGCAGGAACAGGAAGAGCTCCTGGGTGTGGTGGACCGCTACGTGGGAGCCCCACGTGCAGGAGGCCGTTAAAGGCCAAACTAGCGGCCAGCAATGACCACCTCTCCAACAGGCCCCTACAGGAGCAGGTGGACAATGAGGCCTTAGAAACGTATACAGCTCCCGAGAACGGTGAGTCCCTTAAAGTGCCGGCTGTAAACAGCCAAAACTGGGGGCACGTTGGGGCAAATATTCGGAACCAGGAGCTAAAACTGCAGCGGATCCTCAGGCTCCTCACGTCAGCCATCACATCGTTTGCTTGTTCCGTGGACAAATACGGAGATGACCACAACTTTCGTAAACAAATCATAAGACCTGCCATAAAATCCTACATTTGCGGGGTTGTGCAAAACCTCAGCCACTGAGCCAGACCTACTGCTCTTTGGCAAAAACCGCACAAAGCATATGAAGGATATGGAAGAGGCCTTAAAAACTTTCGGTCTCATGAGGGCAGGCCCCGGGACGAGCAAACCAAAAACCAAAAACAATAATTCCCAAGCAGCAGCACCCCATCGCGTCCACCAGTCGACGTCAACCATAAGGGACTGGTGAAAGCTATGGGGTCCGCATTCTATCACCAGAAGTCTTCTTTAGACCAAGGCCCAGAGCGGACCCCATGGAAAATGCGCCACCCCCCAACATCACCGCCACGTCAGACAACGTGCAAGACTCGTTGGACCGGCAGGAAACAGAAGAAATACCCATAACCATGGAAGTAGGTGGGTCCGGTCCCTACCAGCGTATAGAAAACAGGGGCTTAATACTAACAGGGAGGAGATTACTCCTGTTTAAAGAAGCACAGGAGTCTATCACGAGTGATCAGTATATACTCAATGGCATTAGTGGATTTCCAAAGGATACTTCATGGCAAGCATTGATCTTAAAGATGTTGGAATGAGCTCCCAGTGGAAGTGGTGGAGGCAGGTTCGTTGATATAATTTAAAAATAAATTGGATAGGCATATGGATGAGAAGGGAATGGAGGGTTATGGTATGAGTGCATGCCGGTGGGACTAAGGGAAAAAAGTTGTTCGGCACGGACTTGTAGGGCCGAGATGGCCTGTTTCCGTGTTGTAATTGTTATATGGTTATATGGTTATATGTTTACTATTCAGTACCATTCACAAGGATTCAGATTCAGATTCAGATTCAGATTCAATTTTAATTGTCATTGTCAGTGTACAGTACAGAGACAACGAAATGCATTTAGCATCTCCCTGGAAGAGCGACATAGCAAATGATTTAAATAAATAATAATAAGTGATAATAAGTGTCCGGGGGGTGGGGGGGTGATTGGCAGTCACCGAGGTACGTTGTTGAGTAGAGTGACAGCCGCCGGGAAGAAGCTGTTCCTGGACCTGCTGGTTCGGCAACGGAGAGACCTGTAGCGCCTCCCGGATGGTAGGAGGGTAAACAGTCCATGGTTGGGGTGAGAGCAGTCCTTGGCGATGCTGAGCGCCCTCCGCAGATAACGCTTGCTTTGGACAGACTCAATGGAGGGGAGCGAGGAACCGGTGATGCGTTGGGCAATTTTCACCACCCTCTGCAATGCCTTCCGGTCGGAGACAGAGCAGTTGCCATACCATACTGTGATGCAGTTGGTAAGGATGCTCTCGATGGTGCAGCGGTAGAAGTTCACCAGGATCTGAGGAGACAGATGGACCTTCTTCAGTCTCCTCAGGAAGAAGAGACGCTGGTGAGCCTTCTTGATCAGAGTTGAGGTATTGTGGGTCCAAGAGAGGTCATCGGAGATGTTGACTCCCAGGAACCTGAAGCTAGAAACACGTTCCACCTCCGTCCCGTTAATGTGGATGGGGGTGTGCGTGCCGCCCCTGGACTTCCTGAAGTCTACAATGAGCTCCTTGGTCTTCTTGGAGTTAAGGGCCAGGTTGTTGTCAGCGCACCATGCTGCTAAGTGCTGGACCTCCTCCCTGTAGGCCGACTCATCGTTGTTGCTGATGAGGCCAATCACCGTTGTATCATCTGCATACTTGATGATGGTGTTAGTACCATGTACAGGTGTGCAGTCATAGGTGAAGAGGGAGTAGAGGAGGGGGCTCAGCACACAGCCCTGTGGAACGCCGGTGTTCAGGGTGAGGGTTGAAGAGGTGTGCTTGTCTAACCTAACAGACTGGGGTCTGTTGGTTAGAAAGTCCAGTATCCAGTTGCAGAGGGAGGGGTCGATGCCCAGGTTACCGAGTTTGGTGATCAGTTTTGATGGTATAATGGTGTTGAATGCTGAGCTGTAATCGATGAACAGCATTCTTACGTAAGTGTCTCTGTTGTCGAGGTGGGAGAGGGCAGGAGTGAAGTGCCGTTGAGATGGCATCCTCCGTACTCCTGTTCTTGCGGTAGGCTAAACTGATAGGGATCCAGTGTGGGGGGTAGGCAGCTTTTGAGGTGTGCCAGGACCAGCCTCTCGAAGCACTTGGTGATGATGGGGGTAAGTGCAACTGGGCGGAAGTCGTTGAGGCTTGCCGCAGTGGAGTGTTTTGGCACTGGTACGATGGAGGTGGATTTAAGGCACGTGGGGACAACTGCTTGGGCAAGTGACAGGTTGAAGATGTCAGTCCAGACGTCTGTCAGCTGCGCAGCACAGGCCCTGAGCACGCGCCCGGGGATGCCGTCAGGGCCAGCAGCTTTACGTGCATTAGTCCTACTCAGTGCCACGTATACGTCGTAGGGGGTGAGTGTGAGGGGTTGGTGATCGGCAGGTAGCACAGCCTTGATGGCTGTCTCTAGATTGTCCCTGTCGAAGCGGCCATAGAAGTGATTAAGCTCCTCAAGGAAGGAGGCGTCGCTGGATGTGGGGGTGGTGTTGGAGGGTCTGTAGTCCGTGATGGCCTGGATGCCTTGCCACATGCGTCGGGGGTCGGAGTTGTTGTTGAAGTGCTCCTCAATCCTGGGCTTATGGCAGTGCTTGGCCTTCTTGATGCCCCTCTTCAGGTTAGCCCTGGCTGAACTGTAGGCTCGAGCATCGCCTGACCTGAAAGCGGTGTCCCGTGCTTTCAGCAGTAGCCTGACCTCGCTGTTCATCCATGGCTTCTGATTCGGGAATATGGTCACCTGTTTGAGGGAGGTGACACTATTGATGGTGGAGTTTATAAAGTCCAGAACAGAGGATGTGTAGGAATCAATGTCCGTGTGGGAGTCAAGGGTGGCCTGGGCTGCAAACGCCTTCCAGTCAGTGTTTCCAAAACACTGCTGAAGTGTGAAGATCGCAGATACCTGAAATTTACCTGGATGGGGCAGCAATGGCAGTTTAAAGCGTTACCCAATGGTTTAACATCAGCCCAAGATTATTCACCAAGATACTTAAACCAGCTCTGGCAATATCAAGAAGACAAAAACATATTTCATGGCATATCTTGATGGTATCTTAATAGTAGGCAAGACCATGGAATTGACAATGTCAGCTGTATCAGCTACCAAACAGTTGTTCGAAAGCCTGGGATTGTCTTACATCCAGATACGTCTAAATTGAAGCCATCCACAATCATGGACTACTTGGGCTTCACAATTAATTCATTCTACGCGACTGTAACATTGCCAAGAGACAAAACAGTTGAATTGGCACAATCATGCAACAATTTAATGGTCAACGAACGACCAACTATTCGACAAGTAGCAGAGTAATTGGGAAAATGGTAGCAGCATTTCCGGCTACACAATTCGGACCTTTGCACTGTCAAAACTTACAAAGAGCAAAGGTACAGGCACCAAAACGGCATGCAGGTCATTATGATCGTGTCATGAAGTTACCCACTGAAGCAATATCAGAACTACAGTGGTGGGCAAAACACGTTTGGCATAGTTCCAGCACTGGTGGTAGATGGACTAACCCAGAGTGATCATTACCACTTACACTGGGCATTAATTATCTAGAGATGTTGGGTGACTTTTATGGTTTAAAAGCATATGCATCAAATATGCATCACTTGCATGTACGGTTACAAATAGATAATACTACGGTGGTGACCTACATTAAACATATGGGCGGCATAAAATCGTTATCATGCGACAAGTTGGTCAACACAATTTGGCAATGGTGTGTCGAAAGACATATTTGGCTTTCAGCAACTTACCTGCCAGGTAAGCTAAATGCAGTGGCAGACACCAGGTCACGTACATTTAATGACAACATCGAATGGATGTTAAACCCCCAAAAATTTGCAAAAGTTATCAAGCAATATGGCACGCCAGATATCGATTTAGTTCCATCAAGGCTAAATCGCCAGGTACCCATCTATGTCGCTTGGGAACCAAACCCTGAGGCAGCAGCGGTAGATGCGTTCGCGCTAGGTTGGGGAAATTCTTCTTCTATGCATTTCCTCCCTTCTGCCTCATCAGTCGGGTACTACGCACAATACAAATGGACTCTGCTTCAGGTATTTTGATAGTACCCGACTGGCCTACGCAGCCATGGTTCCCAATAATCCATGCCATGGTTGTTGAAACTAGGATGGTATTCTCCAGTGACCCAGAGTTATTAACACCCAGTGTCGAGCACAAGCCACCCGTGCCATGAAAAAATCAAACTCCTGAGTTGCAGATTCTGCACAAACCACTTCTGGGACTGGGATTATCAGAACAAAGCGTCGACACCATGTCAGCATCCCTCCGAACATCCACTAAAAAACAGCACTTGTCCAGCATCAAAAAATGGGAGAAGTACTGCTTGGATACAGGGACCACCTACTCAACCGCTACAACCACCAACGTACTGGATTTTTCTGGCGAACCTTCACCACGATGAAGAACTCAGCTACAGAGCCATCAACACAGCTAGAAGTGCCCTTCCTGTATATTTAAAACCAGCTCCCGGACAACAGGCCATGGGGTCCCACCCGCTGGTGGGCAAACTAATGAAGGGTATTTACAACTCTAACCCCCTAGACCAAGGTACACCCATACATGGGATGTCAGTGTGGTCCTGACATAGCTCAGGGGGTGGCCATCAGCCAGATCCATCAACCTGGAACAATCTATGCTCAAAACACTCATGTTGATGGCACTTGTATCTGCACAGAGGGTCCAGTCACTACACCTATTGCTACTGGACAGCATGCTCACAGCTCCAGACCAGACCTCTGTCGTTATCCAGGGACTGATCATACAGAGCAGACCAGGAACACCTAATCCAGTCGTGGAATTCCGGGCTTACCCGCCAGAACCACTGATATGTGCCATGGCCCACCTACTGTCCTGCGTAGACACAACCAAAATAATTCGAGGGAGAGGAAAAGCCTTGTGGGTCAGTCATAAAAAACCTATGGTCGGGTGACGAGCCAAACCATTTCGAGATGGCTCAAGCAGGTGCAAATAGCTGCTGGGATAAACACTAATATGTACAAATCTCACTCCACCAGGGCAGCATCCACGTCGACAGCCAAAAGAATGGACGTGCCTATAGACCACATCCTGGCTACAGCAGGATGGTCGGAAGAAAGTCCGTTCAGATATTTTATAAATGCGTTGGCAAAACCTGCTTTATTGGCAGAATTTTTTTTACAGACTGCAAATATTTAATTTAATCCCAGGGAAGCAATTTAATTTCTTTGTTGTCATTGTTAAAAAATACCATTGTGTTTTTCCTGAAACAGATTCAAGAGCTTTAAAATCTTCACGTAGTCACTCACGTGATTCCGAAGTAAAATAGTAAGATTAAACGAGAATTTACCAGTTTGAAGTTTGATCTGTATTTTATGAGGAGTTACGATGAGGGATTACGTGCCCTCCGCTCCCACCCTCAATTATATGGGTCAAACTGAGAAACTGATGTCTCCTTTTCTTTACTATGTTTACTTCAATAACTGTGTCTATCTGTAATTCCACACCGCTGCTTTGAAGTATGCCGCGCATGCGTGCTGAGCGGGCACTTCACGTAATCCCTCATCGTAACTCCTCATAAAATACAGTTCAAACTTCAAACTGGTAAGTTCTCGTTTAATCTTACTATTAGTCAGCATTAGGTACAAGGCAAGGTTGACCAAACTTGGATAGTTATCGCTGGAACTTCAGCAGCTGAGGAAGAACTGATAGCAAAATATAAAATAACGAAGCACATAGATATGTCACACAGTCGAAATCTTTTCCAGAGTGTAAATGTCAAGATCTAGAGTTCTTTTAGCTTTAAAGTGATGTCGTGTTTAAAGGAGATATGCAGGTGAGGTAATTGCACAGACTCGCCAGCCCACACATACCACAACCCCACCCCATACACTGCCCACACCACACACACTCACTTCACACACACATAATCCCACATGCATGACCGACCCCAAACACATATACCTATTCCACCCCCCCACACACACACACTACCCCCCCCCCCCACACACACACACACACTCTATCTCACATCCACCGCACTCACACCCACACACACACACACAATGCCACACCCACCACACGCCCATACCCATTCCACCCCCCACACACAAACACACACAAGCACACACACACGCATACACACACCCACGCACACACGCACGAATACACACACACTCACACACGCATACACACACACACACACACACACACACACACACACACACACACACACACACACACACACACACACACACACACACACACACACACACACACACACACACACACACAAACACACACACACACACACACACACACACACACACACATACACACGCACGCACACACACACAATGCCACAGCCACCACACGCCCATACCCATTCCACCCCCACCTCCCACACACACACACGCACACAACCCCACTCCCGGCACACACTACCTCACTGGCACAGGTGCGATGTAGTTGAAATGAGGTTCAGAGATATATATATTCCACACGGACATGGTGGATAGAACAGACCATTGTATTATACGCCTTATGGTAAGTCGAGGGAAATCTGATCACCCGAGAAAACGGACGTAGACACAGCATCAGGATGTAACTCCCAGCTAAGGCAGCCACGGGATGTGTGCCTTCAGCAGCAAGAGTGAGAGAATAAGACAGGAGTTCAGTCGGACGCACGTGGTGGGGATATTGTCCGTAAACGAATCAGGGAGAATATTTTTTCTGTTACTGTGAGCTGACACTGACAATGAACGACTACATCCGAATCTGCTCCTGTTTTTGACCTCGTGGATTCCACTCCGTATCGGCTTTGAGGATATTTGGATGGAGTTCAGTCGCATTGGGGCACAGACCGAATGACTGAGCGCTTGATATAAAGCAATAAGGTGCTGAGATTCTCATTTGGAAAGAAGGCAACGTGATTTACCATTGGGCATTCACTGGTCTGACCATGTTTGTGGAGCGTGTCTGTGAAGAGACGGAACTGAGTCCGTGTGACAGCAGCGCCTGCGTAATCCAGCTCAACATAGGGTTAGGGTTAGAGTTAGACGGGCAAACAGACCGCTCACCCTGCGGTGAATCGTAGCTCTGCGCCGGCAGTGGCTGGGGCAGCGAGCGGTTTCGTGGGGCAGTTTGGTGGGGCATTTTGGTGAGGCAGCGAACGGTTTCGTGGGGCAGCGAGCTGTTTAGTGGCGCTGTTTGGTGGGGGCAGAAGAAGAGATCTTCGTGGCAGAATCGGAGGACACACCAGGGTCACAAATGTCTTCTGTGGACCAGGTCACAGGATCCTCAGCGTGTCGGGGAGTGACGGGGGAGGGTGAGCAGATGGGATGGAGAGGGCACGGATTCATAGACCCCGCGGCGCTGAATGCATTTTACAATCAGAGAAAAGGGCGATTTCACCACTTGTTTGAACTGCTGCCTGAACTTAGTCTGTGTGACGGCGTAAAGAGCAGTGTTTGTGCAGCAGCTCAGGATCTGCAACATGTAGCTCAGTTCGCTAATGGCGCCTGTTGGATAATCCAGGCCAGCAATTAATCCACCCAGTCTTAACCCCACAGCATTTATCGTATGGAGCGCCCACAACACGATGAAATTCCCCGAGATGACCAACAGTAAAATGAGGGATTTCCTGCGGCTCTCCATCTCCCGGTCACTGCCTCTCTCCCCACTGCTGGGTCCCCGGAGTCTCCTGCGGGCTCTGCTCGCCATTAACACGTATCTGATGGTCGACGTGTTGAACACAACAATGAGGACAAATGGGATCGCGGGGGTGATGAGATACTGGAGCAACTCCCCGATTCCCCAGGCCAGTGAGAATCGAATACTCTCTGTAACCCAACAAAACCAGGGGGAATTAAATAGCAAGTATGCACCGCTCAACATAAAATACCAGAACGTGTTCTTTAAACAGCTCAGCACGGTCACTGTCCCCAGAACCACAGCCGCCGTTCTCTCGGTGCAATAGTTTGTTTTCAGCTTCTGGCAACAAATGGCCACAAATCGATCAAAGGTGAAGGTGACGGTGAACCAGACAGAACAGTCGGTGATAGCATAAAGCAACACGGCGTGGATATTACACACTGGGATATACCACAGGAACTGAAATGATAAGTCGTAAGTAATGGGAATCTGCCTCATTATCAGGTCGACAATAATGACCAGTGTATCGGCCGTTGCCATGGCGATCAGGTAGCGAGTGACACCTGTGGAGAGACCGCACTTTCCACGGGACAGGATCACAATGGTCAGCGTGTTCACTGTGAGGAGGGAAGTAAACAGAGACATGAGAACAGCGGAAAAAACAAACTCGGCAGATTCATCGAGGCGAGGTGCAAATCAAATGTACAATCATGTTCTGGGATTGTAGAAGGTTGTCTAACGAGGCTGTCTAGTAGTATCTACTGAAGGAAATAAATTATTCTGCCTCTGCTCGATCACTTAACAGATGAGAAGCTGCAGTTAGGAGGGTGGGGATAAAGAATCAAATCTATGTCTGACCATTGCTCACTCACTTCACCATGGGAGTTTAGCTCTTTGCTTCACTGTGAGTGAATCAAAGAGTATACAGCAGAGCAAGATAGATCCAATGGACTGACGTGTAGAAGATAACGGAACGTCACGGCCGCCATTTGTGTAAGTCAAACGCGACATCTTCGGTAGTGGGGACGGACTCCACCGTTATACACCCTGCTCCTTCATCAGGTCGCAGGGAAAAGCAAAGACACTAGAGGCTCCTCTACTATCTTTGGGGGTAGATGATGTTTCCTCCACTCGTGTGTTGTCCAGGACTGATTCACGGTTGATCCCCCCCCCCCCCCCGGTAACAGATGAAGGCGGCCAGCCGGCGGGAGAACATCAAGCGTCTCCCCGAGGGAGGCAGAGGACAATGCTCCTCTAGTATCGTTGGTGTAATCCGTTCCAAAGATTGATTCGCTCCATCATCTTTGGTGTAATCAGTGTTGTAGGGCACAATGTTTTATATAGCATCGATCACTTTACATATGTAGTTCATATTATTGTAAATGTTATTAATATTATTGTAAATTGCAGCTCAGTAAAATGGCGTCATGTCTTACCCATGTCATACTACGCTTTTTCCGCAGAGTGGCGCATCTTGCTCTGCTCTATAGGGGGGTGCACGTAAAGTCACTGGGTCATCTTAGCTGTGAATCGGGTTCAATGTGGGCTGTAGAAGAGACACTCGTCCTGCTCTTGAGTGTGAATCAATCAGCCCAGGGTTCCCCTCTACTCATTGCCCAATGCGCCAGTGTCAGTCTGTTGGGGGGTGGGGGGGGGGGGGGGCGGGGACAGTACTGGTTCCGAGAAGGAGAATTACGCATTAAAACGGGGATGCAGCGCGGTGAGGAGCAAAAGGATTTGAGTATAAGAGCAGGGAGGTTCTACTGCAGTTGTACAGGGTCTTGGTGAGACCACACCTGGAGTATTGCGTACAGTTTTGGTCTCCTAATCTGAGGAAAGACAATCTTGCCGGAGAGGGAGTACAGAGAAGGTTCACCAGACTGATTCCTGGGATGGCCGGATTTTCATATGAAGAAAGACTGGATAGACTCGGCTTGTACTCGCTAGAATTTAGAAGATTGAGGGGGGAACTTATAGAAATTTACAAGATTCTTAAGGGGTTGGACAGGCTAGATGCAGGAAGATTGTTCCTGATGTTGGGGAAGTCCAGAACAAGGGGTCACAGTTTAAGGATAAGGGGGAAATCTTTTATGACTGAGATGAGAAAAACATTTTTTACACAGAGAGTGTTGAATCGTTAGAATTCTCTGCAACAGAAGGTAGTTGAGGCCAGTTCATTGGTTATATTTAAGAGGGAGTTAGATGTGGCCCTTGTGGCTAAAGGGATCAGGGGGTATGGAGAGAAGGCAGATACAGGATACTGAGTTGGATGATCAGCCATGATCACATTAAATGGCGGTGCTGGCTCGAAGGGCCGAATGGCCTACTCCTGCACCTATTTTCTATTGTTCTATGAACCGCGTGAAACCTCTTATCCCCACATTAACCATTAACTCAGTCGAATACAGCTCCTCGTTTTACATCAAGATAAATGTTGCATTACGCCCATTTGTCAGACAGTTTGAAGAATCTTATTCTGAATAACAGGAAACAAAGTTAGGAGAGAGAGAAACAAGACAAAACCAGAAAGGCGACACAGAAATGTTCATCACAGATGAACTATTACACAAATGTAGAATAAGCGCGTAGCCATTGATTCACGGAACGTAAAAGGGTGTAAGTGCAGTGAATCAGTGGAAAGCCATGGGTCCTCTCAAAATGATTCCCAGTATATGGTAGACAAAAATGCTGGAGAAACTCAGCGGGTGAGGCAGCATCTATGGAGCGAAGGAATGGGTGACGTTCCGGGTCGAGACCCTTCTTAGAAACATAGACACATAGAAAATAGTGTCTGAAGGTAAGCATGGAGGTACATCAGGCAGTGAAGAAAACTAATGACATGTTGGCCTTCATTGTGAGAGGATTTGAGTTTAGGTACAAGAAGGTCCTACTGCAGTTGTACCGGGCCCTGGTGAGACCGCACATGGAGTATTGTGCACAGTTTTGGTCTCCTAATTTGAGGAAGGACATTATTGCTATTGAGCGAGTGCAGTGTAGGTTCACCAGGTTAATTCCCGGGATGGTGGGACTGAGATATGATGAAAGAATGGTTCACCTGGGCTAGTATTCACTGGATTTAGAAGGATGGGGGGGGGGGCGGGGGTCTTATAGTTACATATACAATTCTTAATGGATTGGAAGACTCGATGCAGGAAACATTTTCCTGATATTGGGGGAGTCCAGAACCAGGGGTCACAGTTTAAAAATAAGGGGTAGTCCATTTAGGACTGAGACCAGAGAGTTGTGAGTCTGTGGAATTCTCTGCCACAGAAGGCAGTGTACGCTAATTATCTGGATATTTTCAAGATAGGGCTAAATGAATCAAGGGATATGGGGAAAAAGCAGGAACGGGGTACTGATTTTACTGAAATTAGAAGATCAGCCATGATCATATTGAATGGCGGTGCATGCTCTAAGGACCGAATTGCTTACTCCTGCACCTATGTTTCTATGTTTCTGTGTTTTCTCCAGATGGCAGGGGTGAACCGAGTGTGCTTTTTGGAACTACAGCGTGCGCCTCGTACACAGCAATTCATCTTTGGCGCCGAAAATTCCCCTTCCCCTGGAGTGGGCGAGAACTGAATCCTCAGGTCCACCTTGGAGAAGGAGAAATTGAGGAATCCAAGTATTAATTTCATCGTGACAGGTAATGCACTTTCAGTAACGTTATGCGGCGCTCGTGTTTACCTTTACAACATGCCACCCGCCTTTTGACGAGAATAAGGAAAAGACTGAACACCACCAGACTTGTAGCCAGAGCGATTACAGGGAACAGGTAACCTGAAGTCGCGCATTCCGAACTATCATCGCCTGCAACGTGAAGTAATTAAATGTTGACAATGATGTGTTTGAATTTTGTTTAGTTTAGAGATACAGCTCAGAAACAGGCTCTTCGGCTCACCGAGTCCGCGCCGACCAGCGATCCCCGCACACTAACACTATCCAACACTAGGGGATACCAAGCCAATTAACCTCCGAACCTGTACGTCTTTGGGGTTTTCTCCGATTATTTGAACATAAACACCCCTTATACCCATTACCTGCGCATTAATGTATCATTGAATTACAAATATAACTATTTAAAACTTTGTAGAGGAATTGAAGGTAGGTTTAAATCCAGCATTATTTTTTTCAGATTGCATCAACATATTAGTTCCATATATTAATTACCTGCATATCAATTTTGTTTAGTTTAGGAGCAAAGAGGTCCTTCCGCAGTTGTACAGGGCCCTGGTGAGACCACATCTGGAGTAGTGTGTACAGTTGTGGTCCCCTAATTTGAGGAAGGACATTCTTGCTATTGAGGGCGTGCAGTGTAGGTTCACCGGGTTAATTCTCGGGATGG
Source organism: Amblyraja radiata (assembly GCF_010909765.2). Classification (NCBI taxonomy): domain Eukaryota; kingdom Metazoa; phylum Chordata; class Chondrichthyes; order Rajiformes; family Rajidae; genus Amblyraja; species Amblyraja radiata. Next base: position 5,083,509 of record NC_046003.1, on the reverse strand, counting down.
CGGGACTGTCATATGATGAGAAAATGGAGCAGCTGGGCTTGTACACTATGGAGTTTAGAAGGACGAGAGGTAATCTCATTGAAATATGTAAGATTGTTAAGGTGTTGGACACGCTGGAGGCAGGAAACATGTTCCAGATGTTGGGGAGTCGAGAACCAGGGGCCACAGTTTAAGAATAAGGAGTAAGCCATTTGGAACAGAGACCAGGAAATACTTTTTCTCACAGAGAGTTGTGAGTCTGTGGCATTCTCTGGTGGAGGCTGGTTCTCTGGATGCTTTCAATTGCTAGATAGGGCTCTTAAAGATAGCGGCGTCAGGGGATATGGGGAGAAGGCAGGAACGTGGTACAGATTGGGGATGATCAGCCATGATGACATTGAATGGCGGTGCTGGCTCGAGGGGCCGAATGGCCTCCTCCTGCACCTGTTGTCTATTGTCAATAGGCCACCGGCCCACAGAGATGCCCGCACACTAGCACTGTCCTACACACACTAGTGATTTACATTTACACAATTTATATTTTTACAACCTACAGACCTGTACTTCCTTGGAGTGTGGGAGGAAACCAAACCACCCGGGGAAAACCCACACAGGTCACGGGGAGAATGTACAAACTCCCGTGGTCAGGATCGAAATAAGATCTCTGTCGCTGTTAGGCAGCAACTCTAACGCGTGTGTTACCCGCGTGACCTGCTTGTGTTTAGTCCGGGATCTTCTGTTTCCTCCCACACTCTTGGTGTTGGTATTATTGTAGACTTGTCCCTAGTGTTTGTGTAGGACAGTGTTAATGTGCGGGGATCGCTGGTCTGTGGGCCTTTCCGTGCTGTATCTCTAAACTAAATGTATTACATAATTTATTAATGTAATTACAAAAATAATGAATTAAAATATTGGTAGCGATATTAAAAGTAGGTTTCAATCCACTATTGTCTCAGTCACACTTTTCACATTGGATTTTGAAGGCGATTACTTTCTGATTCGGATAAAGGGCTGGCAGATGCCACCGATACTTACAGCTCCAGCGACTCTAACCGGTTAGAATCCTGAAGTCTCGATGTCAGCCTGTGCGTCGGTTAAATGGCCACTGTAATATACCCCAAGCGGGACAGAAACTGGAATTTGATGAGATTGTGCGTGGTGTTGAGGAGAACATCTTCTGCAGTTGTATAGGGCTCTGGTGAGACCACATCTGGAGTATTGTGTACAGTTGAGGCAGTGCAGCGTAGGTTCACGAGATTTTTAAAAAAAATTTAAAAATTAGAAATACAGTAAATTACAGTAATACACATCACATATATCTTATTACATTTGTTGTACCACTTAGTTTTTCGAGCTTTAAAAAAGGTAGAAATAAAAGAAGTAAGGAAAGTGAGCAAGAATCTTGAAGGTGCAGGAAAGTGTTGAGAGAAGAAAGCCCCTTAGGGAAGAAGTTAGAGAAGGAAGTAAAGAAAGAAAATAGGCCCTAGAAAGAAAAGAAAAAAAAGGAAAAACAATCGCTCTATTATAACACAAAACTCCGCAAAAAAGGATATACCAACCGTATTTTTTTTAATTTTTGATTTTATACCCCCCGTTACCAGATCCAGGTACCATTTATATTGTAAATTACTATTGCACCTTATGCTTATCTGGATAAACAGGGTCTGATTAGGAACAGTCAGCATGGATTTGTGCCTGGGAGGTCATGTTTGACTAATCTTCTTGAATTTTTTGAAGACGTTACTAGGGAAATTGACGACGGTAAAGCAGCGGATGTTGTCTATATGGATTTAGTAAGGCATTTGACAAGGTTCCTCATGGAACGTTGGTTAAGAAGGTTCAACTGTTGGGTATAAATGCAGGAGTAGCAAGATGGATTCAACAGTGGCTGAATGGGAGACGCCAGAGGTAATGGTGGATGGTTGTTTGTCGGGTTGGAGGCAGGTGACTAGTGGCGTGTTGTGGATAATGAAGAGGATTTCCAAAGTCTACAGAGTGATTTAGGTAATATGGAAGAATGGGATGAAAGATGGCAAATGGAGTTGAATGCTGATAAATGTGAGGTGCTACACCTTGGCAGGACAAATCAAAATAGGACGTACATGGTCAATGGTAGGGAATTGAAGAATACAGTTGAACAGAGGGATCTGGGAATAACCGTGCATAGTTCCTTGAAGGTGTAATCTCATATAGACAGGGTGGTAAAGAAAGCTTTTGGTATGCTAGCATTTATAAATCAGATCATTGAGTATAGAAGCTGGGTTGTAATGTTAAAATTGTACATTGGTGAGACCAAATCTGGAGTACGGTGTACAATTTTGGTCGCCCAATTATAGGAGGGATGTCAACAAAATAGGGAGAGTACAGAGGAGATTTACTAGAATGTTGCCTGGGTTTCAACAACTTAGGTCTTTATTCTCTGGAGCGCAGAAGGTTAAGGGGGGACGATAGAGGTCTTTAAAATGATGAGAGGGATAGACAGAGGTGATGTGGATCAGCTTTTCCCTTTGAGAATAGGGAAGATTCAAACAAGAGGACATGACTTCAAAGTTAAGGGACAGAAGTTTAGGGGTAACATGAGGGGGAACTTCTTTACTCAGAGAGTGGTAGCGGTGTGGAATGAGCTTCCAGTGGAAGTGGTGGGGGCAGGTTCGTTGGTATCATTTAAAAATAAATTGGATAGGCATATGGATGAGAAGGGAATGGAGGGTTATGGTATGAGTGCAGGCAGGTGGGACTAAGGGAAAAAACTTGTTCGGCACGGACTTGTAGGGACGAGATGTCCTGTTTCCGTGCTGTAATTGTTATATGGCTATATGGTTTATATGCTTGTAATAGTTCCATAAATGCAGACCACGTCTTTTGGAAGTGGTCTGCTTTGCCTGCTAGGAAGAGTCTCACCTCTTCCAGGTGTACTGTTTCGAACATGTTTGAAATCCACATTGTTATTGTTGGTATTGGAGCATTTTTCCAAAATTTGAGTATAAGCTTTTTTCCCATTATTAGTCCATAATTAAGTAGGATCTGTTGAAACACGTTTAATTCGGGGTTACCTTCCGATATTCCAAAAATGATCCATTCTGCTTTAGGTACAAGTTATATTTTAATTAATTTTGTGAAGATTTCAAATATTTCGTTCCAGAATTTTGCGATTTTTATACAAAAAAAAAAAGAGTGCGCTATGGTAGCTTCTTGTGACTGACATTTATCACAAATGGGTGAGACATTGGGGAAAAGTTTATTTCTATTAGTTTTTTAATAATATAGTCTATGTAATGTTTTATATTGAATTAGAGTATGTCGTACGTTGATCGAGCATTTATGCACATATAGTAAGTGTTTATCCCATCTCTCTTTTGAATTTTGTATAGCTTGTACTTGTTCCCAGTCTCTTCTAATACCATCGGTTGTAGATGTTTCTATATTTAAAATAATGTTGTATAAGTATGATATTAGATTTGCTGATTCAGCCTTTGTCTTCATGGCATCGTCCAATAAGTCTGGGGGCATGTTATGATAGTCGTTTGTGTATTTGTTCAGATAGTCACGGATTTGAAGATATTTAAAATATTGATTAATTTTCAAATTATATTTCAGTTGTAATTGTTGAAATGATAATAATGTTCCTAATTCATACAAGTCTCCGAGCGTTTTGATTCCCATTCTTTCCATTGTGTAAATGCTGTATCTATAATTGAAGGTTTAAACGACGGGTTATTGACTATTGGCATTAAAATAGATAGATTTCTTAATTTTAGATTCAGTTTTATTTGCTTCCAAGTTCTAATTGTGCTATGTATCATTGGATTTTTATTATAATTTTTGTTATTCAGATTCATTGGTGAGAGGAGAGTCGCTCCTGTATTACACGGAGAGCAGTCCTCTCTCTCCATTACAATCCAGTCCACCTGCTGGGCAGAATTGTCCAGCAGGTGAATCATATTTTTAATATTTGCTGTCCAATTATAGTACATAAAGTTAGGGAGCGCTAGAACATCCATCTCTTTTGGTTTACTAAGGTGTGCTCTTTGTATTCTGTGGGATTTATAATCCCATATAAAATTTGTAATGTCTGAGTCTAGTTTTTTGAAAAACTTTTTTGGAAGATATATAGATATTGATTGAAATAAATATAGGATTTGTAGTTAAAAGATCATTTTTATAGCATTTTTTCGGCCTATTAATGTCATTGGGAGCGTTTTCCAGAATTTGATTAGATTATTTAGTTTCTTAAGTAAGTGGCTATAATTGCCATTAAACATAGCAT